>NC_140447.1:6762410-7019910 GCF_963576455.1 Neolamprologus multifasciatus | reverse complement strand
CGTTGTGTTCCCACTAGTGCTGTCAGCGTTAATCTGAAATTATGTTAATGCCACAACACGCAAATCTCTGTTAACGAGCTACCGCAGATCGCCCCATGTGTGGGGCTGGACGGCCAACACTTTAATGAGCTAACCTGTTAACACACTAGTTCCCACCAATGTAATTGAGCATTGCGTGGCACATCCAACATACTGTTTTACTTTTGTCCATGAAGCGCTTACCTTCAGGGTAATACTTCACATGAAAACCAAAATAGTTCCAAACGCCACATCTGAATGAGGGTGGGGGAGGTTCAATTTGCCATGTTGCAACGAGCTTAACTTCTATCTCGCTAGGTTGCCCTGCGCTCAGTGAATCTGCGTTCGACTACTCCGCCTAGGCTGCACTGTCGAGCGCAGATCCACTGAGCGCTCAACACAGACAGCACCATCAGAAGGAAAGTTGATAAAATAAATTAAAAATGTTGTATTGTTCGATACATATGCGTACCTAACCGAAAGCACTGTATGAACGGTTCAATATCGATATGAGTATAGTTGCACCCCTAATATATATATATATATATATGTATATATATGTTATGTATATATAATGTTAAAGCCCTCATAATACTGTATCACTCCAATGGAGCCCTTCACTTTCAGACCACAGGCTTACTTGATCAAGCTTGGACTGAATCAGGTGACCCTGAACTCTCCTTTAGGCTGCAATAGGCCTAGGGTTCCTGTAATGCACTGAGTGTTTCTTCTTCATTTGTCTCTTTTTCTCTTTTCACTAAGTGTTTATACAAAAATATGCAGTTAATTATTAGTTATTATTAATCTCAGGTTCTCTTCCACAGTGTGTCTTTTATCCTGTTTCCCTCCTCTTACCCTGATCCATGTTCTGTTGAAGGTTTCTTCCTGTTAAAAGGGAGTTTGTCCTTCCCACTGTTGCCAAAGTGCTTGCTCATAGGGGGTCATATGATTGTTTTTCTCTCTATTGTTGTAGGGTGTTTACCTTACAATATAAAAAACCTCAAGGCGGCTGTTGTGATTTGGCGCTACACAAATAAAATTTAAGTGAAATGAATCATTCATTATAACTATATTTTTATTGCTATATTGTTGCAACAAGAAAAAAAAACAGCTAACAAACTTGTCTGGCTCTGGCAGGCCAGTCATAAGGAGGGAACGTCTGCTGCAGATGCCTCTTTGCACCTTCTGGTTTTAATTATTCCAGGCACTCTCATGCAGCTCCCTCTTCTTTGCCCTCGATCCATTCTCCTCGCCATCTCAGATGAAGGGTGGTAATCACGAGCTGCTGGCAGACAAGAGGCCATTTACTCAGGTGAGAAGTGGCGAGATGGGGCCCACTTCAGGAGATGCAAAGCCTTGCCCAAGGGTGCCACTCAATCATCTCCAATCAGGAACACCCCCCACCCCACCCAAGAGGTCTCAGAGAAACATAGAGCGTTTTGCTTTTGTCCGATGTGTCTTTTTTTCCCTAAGGTAAGGAGACATGGAAGAACGCACCGAGGGTGCATTTTTATTCACAAAGCTTGTTTTCAGTATTGCCAACAGAGCTGCAGCAACAGCACCTCAAGCAACAGCACCAGACCATGCTGATGAAGATACAATCCTGGAGAGGCCTCTGTTTCTCTAACTCTCTCTCTCTCTTTGCTATCCTCCTCTCACTGTGCTATTGCCTGTAGAGGAAAGGAGAAGAAGACGAAGGGGGCATGACACATGCTGAAGTAGATCCCTCTGAATAAAGCAGCCTCTGAATCCAATTTCAGTGAAAAGAGACAGAGTCAGCACGAGGGTGGTGCCGTGAAGAGGCAGGTACAGACAGATTAATCAGGAAGAGGAGAAGCCTTGGGTTGGAGAGATCAAAGATAGTGCAGAAAAGGAGACGAAGGAGAGGCTGTTGAATTATTTTGGAGGTGTTTGAGGGGTATTTTCCATGTAGCGTGTCTAACCTCAGAGGGGCATGCTCTGCCAGCTCTCACCGCATCACACAGAGGCAGTAACACACACACAAAAGAGCTTTAGCTTCTAAGTCTCATTTGCATCAATCTTCTGGAAGACTTTACCTTTCTCTTTGCAGCAAGTCAAATTTCCTGGATGGTGGCAAAGAAGGCTTTTCTCCGAGCCTTTTGAAAGCTCGTTTGACACGCACTCCTTTTGGCTGTAGTCTCTGAACGTTACAATAAATAGTGCAGTCAAATCAAAGCGCGCTGTATACTGACAGTGGGGTGGGAGCAGGGTAGGGTGTGTCTGGTTAAAGCTTGCTAAATGTGTCTAATCTGATGTTAATGAGAAATGAGGCCCCTCTGAACCCTGAGTGGAGGTGGTGATCCACGACGACCATATGGCTCCACAAAACACCTATGACCCCGTAGAAGACACAGCCAGCCATCATGACTTCCTGAGTCTGTGTGTGTGTGTGTGCAAACAGACTAACTGTAACAGCTGTCTTCTGCAGAGCGCTCTGGGTAATGGCTGACCTTATGCCTTTCAGGTGGCTTCAGCTCAATTTTGTCATCACTCCCCTCTGCAGGGTGATTGAAGCTGTTACCCCTTTTTCTTTTCTTTTTTTAAGTTAAGCATAAAACACAGGTCGCACAGTAAAAGCAGCAGTCTGCTGCCCACAGTATACAGTGTACTAGTATACATAAATGTGCAGTGTGTGTATACATTCACGAGCAAGGGCCACAACCCCCAGCCATGTTTAAGCAATGTTTTTTAAAATGGAAATGGTGGCAGACAAATAAATGAATAGCCCTGGGGAAGACTTCACTGTGGATCAACAGCACCTCTCAGGACAGCTGGATCAGATGATACCTATAAGACACAGAGAAAGAAGGAGGAAAGCCAGGGCCTGGAAACAAAGGGTTCACCAGTGTGTTAACATTTTTTGTACTGGTCTGAGTAACCAGTAACCAGTTCTGTAATGGACCTTTTTGCAGAACTAGTCCACCTTTCTAGCTGGTTTGAGAAATAAAAGTTACATAGTCTGCAGATCAGTCACATTAGATGGCTACGCCTCCCTGAGCATCATTCTGCCGGAGCTCTTTTCCTATTAAGAGGGAGTTTTTCCTTGCCACTGTCGCCAAGTGCTTGTTCACTGACTTTTGATGTGTATTGGTGCTACACAGTGTTGGGGAGTAACGGAATACATGTACCGCCGTTACGTATTTAAAATACAAAATATGAGTAACTGTATTCCGTTACAGTTACCGTTTAAAAAGGTGGTATTTAGAATACAGTTACTTTGTTGAAATAAATGGATTACACGGCGGTACTTCCCTGTTTCATATTGTGGCGGGTCAGGACTGTTTGGGTTTTGTTTGACAGCTACGTTCTGTTGTTCCAGGTAGCAGCGTTACGGTTGCCATGGTTACAGGGTGCCGCTCTCTCTCTGTGTGTTTCCTGGGTGAGAGAGGCCTTTTTGTTGTTGTTGTGCTAAGCTAATAGGCAGAATGCTACCGGTATAGCTCTAAATGTAGCATCATAGGCAGTGTAGTCCGTGCTGCAGGGAGAATGGACTGCCATACCCGTTATGTGTCTGTGAGCGAGGGAGGGAGAAAAAGGAAAAGTACGAGCTGTCATCGAGCAAAAACAGGAGCTGGAAGCATGTAAATATAATAATAACCACTGCAGCCAAGAAGAGTGCCTGATGAGCCCAGTTGTAAGTAAGCTATTAAGACTCGACTGTACACCGTGTTTGTGTTTTCCTCCAAAAACAATAAGTTCCGTTGGAGCAGCCTTTCAACGCCTCTCCCTGTCTCTCGCAAGCAAAGTTGACCCAGACAAAAAAGTAAAGCTAGTTTTCGGCTACGAGCCCGACACAGAACCCACCGTATTAGCCAGAGGTCCCTTTACTACGGTTCGGAGCCGCGGACCTTCAGTAACAGTAATAAATCACAGCAATAGTACATTCATGTAGTTGTAAACAGCATGATAATATATTAAGTAATCCAAAGTATTCAGAATACGTTACTCTCATTGAGTAACGTAACAGAATACGTTACAGAATACATTTTGGGGCATGTAATCTGTAATGGAATACATTTTAAAAGTAACCTTCCCAACACTGGTGCTACATAACACAAGTTGACACCTAACGAGGTCAATGTTGGGATCTTTCCATCAGTTCATGCATTATAACCATATATCTTTCATCTGAAAGATGGTGGTAGACCAGCATGATTTGCTGGCAGACCAGCATGATTTAACAAAAAGTAAGATTCACTCAAAACATTCCAGTTTCCAAAGCACAGATGCTTTCTTCTAATTCAATATGAAAAAAATCAAAGATAATTTATAACAGGGGGCTTTGGCTTAATTAGAGAGAACTGGATATGCTTTGTAAATATATTTTACTAAACATACTTGTGCATCGCCTCCACAGGGTGTCTCTGTGGTGCAGCCTGAAGAGGCCAACTGTAATCTTCGTCATCGCAGCTCACAGGCTGTCCATCAAACAGAACACAAAGGGTTAACTGGATGAAAACTGTATGTACTTATCTTGGGGCTGCGACAAAAGAAAAAAAGGACGGGGATAGAGGTGCTTTGTTTTTGATTCTCAAGTGTGATTTGGGAATGAGATCCAGTTTCCCAGCCTGGTAGAAAACAGGTGCTCACGCCAGTTGTTCTTTTGTCCCATTACGCAGATTGAAAGCAGAGCTAGCACCTGTTAGCATTCCTCAGCAGTTGTGAAAAAAGACACTGCGATGAAATACAAATGTTTCACACAGGAAGTGACATTCCACAAATCCAATTAAAGAAAAGTTGTTATGAGAATTTTTTTAAAACCTCTTGAAACCTGTTACAACAGAGTTTACTTTGGTCACTAAAAAAGGTTCCTGATTGGCTTACACTGTTAAATTTGATCTTTCGAGACTGGACAGTCTCCTTCAGCCAAAAACAGCAGGATTAGCTAATCGGCAGTTTTCAGCCAAGCAGAATGCAACCATTTACTTACTCTTTTAAAAGCCAGCATTTACCTGAAATGCATTTTTGTTTTTCAAAACATGTTAAAGAACTTTGATTACGCAAAAAGTCAGAAAACAAGGGTTTAAATCAGCTCCACCGATGTTTGGGGACAGCATGGATGGGGTGGATCCTGGGTGTTGCTCAGCTCCACTCTGGCCACAGCTGTGCACGGCTGTCAAGAGGCTCTGATGTCATGTATAATGGGAGTCCACAGGGATGCAGGAATAGAGGGATGGAGGGAAGAGTGAGGTGAGGTGAGGTGAGGGGGGGATGAAACCAGATCCTTGCACTGCGCTTTTGCTGCGCTCCTCAGACTACGGGGCGAGGGTTAATGTGGAGCCACCTGCTGCAAGTACTGCACATCTGATACTGTCCTGCAAACGGAGACAGACGAGGGAAAAAAAATTGCGTGTGCTGCTGGATTTCTTTACAGTTTGCATGCAGCAAATGGCAGTTGAATTGAAGTAAATGAAGTGTGCACGCTAATGTGTGAGTGCAGGGGAAAGGAAGGAAGAAGGCTGACAGTTACGGTGACTTAATACCACATGATATTTCATGGCTGGGGTAATGTGGCGGCACTCCCTGCTTTATGGAGCTGGCCTGGATTATTTAGTTGGATGAAGTCCTGCCCAGAGGAACAGCTGAATGATGTCATGCACAAGTATTTTTTTTCTTGTTAAATCAAGCGCTGGATTCGGATTTGAAGGGTTCTGGTTTGCAGAGTGGGATGTTGGGCAATTGGAAAGGTGAGCAGAGTAAGCGAGGGTGGGCCTGGGTTGATTTCACAGAGATGGGGGGCAGATGTGTGTTTGGAAAAAGAGATGAGCTATTGAGGTGGGTACCAGTAAGCTGACCTCACAGGGCATATGGCTCTGCAGTGTGTGTGTGTGTGTGTGTGTGTGTGTGTGTGTGTGTGTGTGTGTGTGTGTGTGTGTGTGTGTGTGTGTGTGTGTGTGTGTGTGTGTGTGTTCCATCTGGCCTCATTCTAAATGGCTAGAACAAGGTTCTCCTCTCCGCTGCTCAGAGAGGAGTGTGTTAGCATGCAAGACCCTCTCTTCTCTCCTCCTTATAAGAACCTAAATATGGAAACAGTGATTGGAAATTGTTTAGACAACCTGAAATGGTTTATCTTGGGGCTGTGCACAGCTCACAGATCAAAGCAGAGGAAACATGAATCATACAGAGTTTCTGTACAGAAACAAACCCTTTCTTCCTCCTGACACACACACACACTGGCACAAATAAGAACATTAAGGAAAACAAAGGAAAAAGAGGCAAAGGCATGAGAGAAAAAGCCTGCCTTTCCGAGTTCACACTCACTGACTTTTTCTTTGATCATACTGTACCTGACATCACGTTGCCTGCAACTTCACTCCCCCCCAGTAAATTGCCACGCATTAATAAAGAGTGCAACGTCACCCAGAGCCACTTCTGAAAGCAGCGGAGGAAAATCTCAGGAGAGGAAACTCTTCAGATGCCTGTTTTTTCTTTTTCTTCACCTCCTATTCTTTCTTTCCCTTCTCTCCCTAAAGATCAGTTCCACTGCTATTCCAGGGAGCAGCATCTATCACAGGCTCTGCCTGCTCAGCTTTCTAAAAGATCCATCGTCTAAAGAGCATCACTCTCCTCCAGCCATCTCTACTTACTCTCTCTGGGGAAGGGCCAGGAGAAGTAAAGCCCAGCAAGGATTACAAACCACCAAATGACAAGCCCTTCGTAGACGATTCTATGTGACCACACAGTCTGACAAACTACCTAAATGCTGTCTTTCCCTTAAAGGGCTTTGATTAAAATAAAAAAACAAGTGGAATCACCTTTTTGTCTATGGTGGTGAGGTCCCCTGCCAAGCTCCTTTTTCTAGGCTCAGTCTCTTTGATCTTCTACCTTTAGCTTGATCAGCCACAGTAATCTTTATCTTGCAGGAAAGAGAATGAGGGAAAGGACTAATTGTACACATTTTCAATTCTGATCAACTTTATTTAAATTATTAAAATACTCCTGAATTCAAAGTGAGGGTGCAGCGAAAAACATCCAGTGTTCAATCTCACCGAGCTTGAAAGCATTTCTAAAGGGCACACATATTTGCATCTTAGTTGTTCCTCCTCTTCTTCATCTTCTGCTTTTCCTCTCCCTCCTCTCTGTCAAGCGGACAGGAGCGGCTGACTCACCATTTTCAGGGAGGCAAAGCTGTGCTGATGTCATCCTGACAGACAGAGCAGTCCAGTAAACACGGCAGAGATGGCGTCAGACCTCGGACGCATCACTCTCGGATGACAGAGGTGCAAGGTTGATGTCAGCGTGTGATGAAATCATGATGTGGGCACGGCCCTGGCGTGACTGAGCGCTGTGGAACGTCACAGAAAAATGGAGTAAACCTTGGAAACACATGATGTAAATATCTTCACACCCACCTATTTAAGTGGTTGTGGAGTTGTAAAAAGACCTCCACCTTCACCCCTACATACACACCCAAATTGTACCAAGAAATAACTAGATAAATGACTGCAGTGAGGCTGAACTTCTATTTAACTTGATTCCAATGCAACATGTTTGATCACTAACCTTTGCACTGGAACATAGTGCAAAGGTTGTTATTAATATTTCCATCCATCCATCTTCCGCTTATCCGGGGCCGGGTCGCGGGGGCAGCAGCCTAAGCAGAGAAGCCCAGACCTGAATCTCCCCAACCACCTCCTCCAGCTTGTCCAAGGTGTTCCCAGGCCACCCGAGAGACATAATCTCTCCAGCGTGTCCTGGGTCTGCCCTGGGGCCTCCTCCCGGTGGGACAGGCCCGGAACACCTCACCCAGGAGGTGCCCAGGGGGCATCCTTATTAGATACCCGAACCACCTCAAGTGGCTCCTTTCAATGTGGAGGAGAAGCAGCTCTACTCTCAGCCCCTCCCAGATGGATGAACAACAACAATCCTCAAGGCGCTTTATATTGTACAATATTCTACAATAACAGAGAGAAGACTTCAAAAATCTCTTGTGAGTAGGGATGGGTACCGGTATCCGGTGCCATGATGGCAGTAACCAGACCGAAAAGCAGCGCACATTTCGGTGCTTTATTTCGGTGCTTTTTTTTCCTGAGCTGTGATACACTTTAGATTCTAGCCAATCATTTTACGTTTCGAGGATAGTAGGCGGGTCCAGGTACGTACGTTCTTTTAGAGCAGAGCTATAGATTAAAAATGCCCAAGGCGAAGCGGTCAAAAGTCTGGCTGTACTTCACAGCAAAAGATGCAAACTCAGCAGCTGCAACAAGTGCTTTAAGCTGATACTGTGATACTGTCAAAGGAGGTAACACCTCAAATCTGATGAAACACCTGGCGACGCATAGCGTTTTTTTTAAAAGCCGAGAAATGCGGCGTATTTGATAGCTTGCTGCGAGACCTCACACCGTGCACATCTACTGCGGGTGTGGTGCCTGTTATCGGACCCCGAGTTTGCAACATCCCCCAAAAACCCGAAGAGGAGAGTCCTGGCCCCTAGCCCTGCCAGTGTAGCAGAAATGATGACGGCAGCAGCAGCCGTTCTTCTCTGCGTGAGTAGCTTAATGTTGTTCGTGTGTAATTTACGTTGAGTAGGCTAACCACGTTATTACATTAATGCATGTAAGGTAAACTAACAAACATCATCATAGCTACATGCAGCTGTCTTCTTGTTTGATGGCAGATACTCCCTTCACCCTGGACAAAAAGGCTAAAATGACCAAAGAAAAAGTGGGAAACAGTTAAACATGAGAGGTTTTTGGACAAAGTTTGTGTTTTTTTCCATTGTTTAAGCACTGCTTCCAGCCAAGAGTGATGCCATAAATCCCCTATAGCTGCAGAAAAGGCTAACATTGTTATCTTTTTACAAAAAACAGCTAAACATGAGAGGCTTTTGGACTAATTTTGTGTTCTCCATTCTTTAAGCACTGGTTTGAGCACCGTTTAAGCACCGGCACCGTTTCAAAAGTACCAGTTTGGATAAAACCTAAACGATACCCATCCCTACTTATGAGCAAGCACTTGGCAACAGTGGGAAGGAAAAACTTCCTTTTAACAGGAAGAAACCTCCACCAGAATGAGGCTCTGGTTGGGGTGAGTCAGTGATCCAATATATGGCCCTTCACCAGTCTTTCAACAGCTGGTCCAGTGCTCATATTGTTGAAGACACACCCATCAAACATTAGGTGTTCCAGATGTCCATTAGGATAAACTATGGGAGATAAAACAATCAGCTGTCATACACGATGCCAATTTTCATTCTAAACTTAAATCAGACCTCCTTTATGTCATCCAGGCCATAATTGGATCGATACTATGCAGCCTTACAGAGAGATTATGAAGAAAAAACACCCTCTTTTTGGGTGGGAAACTGCAGTCTGAGTCACATGTGGTTTCACTTTAACTTTCACTTTCAATCACTGTTTACTTGTGCTTTAGGCACAAAGACGATTTGGACAAGGTTAAGAAAAGATTGTGTTTTGGGTTAAAGTACATTCTTTTACAATGTTGACATGGTTAAAAAGCACCACCCTCCAGCTTTCCTGGGTTCCACCCCACCTACAGGTGATGACAGCAAAGGACACATTACATGCGAGTGTTGGAGATCCCTTAACTTTAGAATGAAACTATAGTTTGTTGTAACAGCTGCTTGCACATACAACCTGTCTGTTCATTTTCTGGCGATGGACAGTCTCAGTAACCAGTCTCCTTCTAAATTAGACCAAAAAATATACTGTTTAATTAATTTGCACACATTTATCCAAATCACACATTTAACATGACAGTAGCTCTTTTGGAAGGCTATCCCAGTACCAACTACATAAACCAGCACCTTTCAAAATCTGTAAAATATATGAAATATGGCTTTTGTGCCAATAAACAGAGCAGATACCTTCGGTTTGTAGTTACTGCTAATATCAGGCTGCACCTTGTGGATGGGCTCTCTCTTTGAGCATATCAGGTGTCGCTTTAAATATACCTCTGCGGATGGTTCATTTCATGGTCACTTGAACATACAAGGCATGCAGGGTTTAGCGCCCGATTGTGTCACTTCCCGTGTTGCTCAACTGAAGCAGGTTGAGCTCTAACCAGCCTAACATGGAGGAGAATTTCTCCTTTGTCTCCTCACGCCTGGCGTCTGGATGCAGCTGAGACCTACTGAGGCTCAACTCTGACCCTGGACAGGTGTGTAGGCTGCCTAACCCAACCCTCCACAGTCACACTCTTATTCACACACCTACTACACGCACACACATGCTGTACATATTCACTTTAGAGGTGCTCAAGTTGCCCTGAAATAAGAGACTGGCAAAAGATCTATCAACAGAAAAATCACAAGGTAATGACATACTTAACTCCCCTGTGTGCAGCTATGTGTGTCTCTGTGAGTGTGTGTGCTGGCACATTCTCGTGTGAACTCACTCATATTTCACATGTGCACAAAATGCAGCCGGGGCAGCCCCCCTCCGTCCCTCTTCTCCTCCAACCACTCGGCAACTTTTACCTCGCCTCATTTGCTTCACGGTGAAGGGGCTGATTAAATATTTAAAGTATGGAGTACTTTCCATTGGCATCAGGTGTAACTCACTTCTGTAATCTCAGATAGCCTGCTGCACGGTGCAGTAATTATAGTCGAGTTAACAGTGTGAGGCTGAGAGAGGCTCAGCGACAGGCACAGCTTTGTTGTTTATGCCTGCTTACCATTTTATAGGCCTGTTTCTGCTTTCACTCGCTCCACTGTGCAGACATGGGGCCCTTTTTACATTAATTCTTGTAGGAGTAACTGTATGTCTTCCAAGGAGTGAGAGGGTGTAAACGCTGTGTTAATGTTAGGAAAAGATGAGATTCTGTATATTTTAACGAACAAGAACAGTAACTTGTTCGTTACTGTTTATAATGTCGTGCAGAACCTGTGACCCTGAACTAAATTGAACTGAATTTTTATTTCACCCCAGATGCTGATTTGTGAAATACCTCTTTTGTATTTAAATATGCACATTGAACTATATCATAACCTGAAAGTTACTTGCTGAAAAGAAAATCACGACATCAGACAAGGAAAGAATACAGACCTAATGTGTGGAAGCGTTTTAAAGTCAAAAGCACTATTATTAGTGAAGTCAGGCAACACAATGATTAAAAATTTAATCCATAATATGTTTAAATAATACAATTTTATGAATTTAAACAAATGACACCCTGAATTTTTTCTTCTTTTCAAATGCTAGATACTAGAATAGCTAGGTAAGCTAGCGTATCTCATTAGCTTAATGTTGCCATTACCTGCTATGAGAACTAAGCAAAAAAGATTAAACCAGCCAAGTGTAATAACTTCATACTTTTTTTATCTGTTCAGTTTGTAACCGTTCACTTGTTTCCCCTCATTGCTGGTTACAGTAAATAATCTTTAACATACATGAAAAGGTTAGCAGAGAGTTGATGCTGCCATTGATATAGTCTACATGCAAGTAAATACTTTAAAAAGCCTTTCTGTCAAGTTTATAGTCTTAAATGTGGTCCAGAATCTTTACTACCTGTTCTTTTCCCACAAATAAGTGGCTAAAGGAGCCATTTGAGTATTCATTCTGATGGACTGAAAGCTAGCTAAAAAAGGAGGCTGAATTAGCTTGTCGCTGGACTTAAAAAGATGCGGTGAAACAAATTCAGAGCGATCAGAATGCTATGAAGCTAAAAGAACACAAATTTTGTCTTTGACCTTTCTAAATTTATTTAATGATTACTTCTCTTAATAAAATGCGCCTACATTAAAAGAAATAAATAAGCAGTAGCTTTTTTGTTTACTATTATGCCCCTTTTCCACTAGCACCTACAGTGGGGCAAAAAAGTATTTAGTCAGCCACCGATTGTGCAAGTTCCCCCACTTAAAATGATGACAGAGATCAGTAATTTGCACCAGAGGTACACTTCAACTGTGAGAGACAGAATGTGAAAAAAAAATCCATGAATTCACATGGTAGGATTTGTAAAGAATTTATTCGTAAATCAGGGTGGAAAATAAGTATTTGGTCACCTCAAACAAGGAAAATCCCTGGCTCTCACAGACCTGTAACGTCTTCTGTAAGAAGCTTTTCTGTCCCCCACTCGTTACCTGTATGAATGGCACCTGTTTGACCTCATCATCTGTATAAAAGACACCTGTCCACAGCCTCAACCAGTCAGACTCCAAACTCCGCCATGGCCAAGACCAAAGAGCTTTCGAAGGACACCAGGGAAAGAATTGTAGACCTGCACCAGACTGGGAAGAGTGAATCTACAATAGGCAAGCAGCTTGGTGTGAAAAAATCAACTGTGGGAGCAATCATCAGAAAATGGAAGACATACAAGACCACTGATAATCTCCCTCGATCTGGGGCTCCACGCAAGATCTCATCCCGTGGGGTCAAAATGATCATGAGAACGGTGAGCAAAGATCCCAGAACCACACGGGGAGACCTGGTGAATGACCTGCAGAGAGCTGGGACCAAAGTAACAAAGGTCACCATCAGTAACACACTACAACGGCAGGGAATCAAATCCCGCAGTGCCAGACGTGTTCCGCTGCTGACGCCAGTGCATGTCCAGGCCCGTCTGAAGTTTGCCAGAGAGCACATGGATGATACAGCAGAGGATTGGGAGAATGTCATGTGGTCAGATGAAACCAAAGTAGAACTTTTTGGTATAAACTCAACTCGTCGTGTTTGGAGGAAGAAGAATACTGAGTTGCATCCCAAGAACACCATACCTACTGTGAAGCATGGGGGTGGAAACATCATGCTATGGGGCTGTTTTTCTGCCAAGGGGACAGGACGACTGATCCGTGTTAAGGACAGAATGAATGGGGCCAAGTATCGTGAGATTTTGAGCCAAAACCTCCTTCCATCAGTGAGAACTTTGAAGATGAAACGAGGCTGGGTCTTCCAACATGACAATGATCCAAAACACACCGCCCGGGCAACAAAGGAGTGGCTCCGTAAGAAGCATTTGAAAGTCCTGGAGTGGCCTAGCCAGTCTCCAGACCTCAACCCCATAGAAAATCTGTGGCGGGAGTTGAAAGTCCGTGTTGCTTGGCGACAGCCCCAAAACATCACTGCTCTTGAGAAGATCTGCATGGAGGAATGGGCCAAAATACCAGCTACTGTGTGTGCAAACCTGGTAAAGACCTATAGTAAACGTTTGACTTCTGTTATTGCCAACAAAGGTTATGTTACAAAGTATTGAGTTGTATTTTTGTTATTGACCAAATACTTATTTTCCACCCTGATTTATGAATAAATTCTTTACAAATCCTACCATGTGAATTCATGGATTTTTTTTTTTCACATTCTGTCTCTCACAGTTGAAGTGTACCTCTGGTGCAAATTACTGACCTCTGTCATCATTTTAAGTGGGGGAACTTGCACAATCGGTGGCTGACTAAATACTTTTTTGCCCCACTGTACTTGGCTTGACTCGACTTAACTCAATGTGGTTTTTAGTCATTTCCTGGTACCAGGTACTTTTTTATACCTACTCAGCCTTGCACTCAAAAAATAACTCTTTGAATGAACATTTAAAAAAAATCATGGAAGGAATTTCCAAGTGATTAAATTGCTTCTGTTATTCCAACTTAATGTACTTTAGTTAGACCGACCTAATTAATTAATGATGACTCAACTTATTCATCTCCAGTTGAGTCCAACTTAATTTAATTGAGTTGATCCAACCCATGCAAATTACATTAGTCCTTAAAAACACACAGCCATTTATTAATGTGGAAATCCTTTCCATTACGTTTATTTAAGGAACTGTTTTCCTTTGTTGAACACTTTGTTGAGTGTTCAACAAAGTGTAGAATCTGGTAAAAAAAATACCCATACCATTGTTGCAGGGAGGCTGGGGCCTATCCCAGACATGATGCACCCTGAACAGTTTGCCAGTATATCGCAGGACTAACAGAGAGAGTCTCCATTAGCATTCACGGGTGCTAATGGCTAATGGTTAGAAACACCAGTTAACCTAACCCTAATAACTGTATGACTTTAAACTGTGGGAGTTTAAAGTCATACAGCAGTCATACATTAATGTGAATGTGAATATAAACAATAGGGTTTGGGGGTTTTTTTGGAAAATGACTGAAATTGAGTAGAGTTGAATTGAGCTGAGTAGGTGCTACTGGAAAAGAGAACTGAAATCACTTTAACGATCTACTGGAAATGAAAACTACATCTTTATAAAAATGTTTCTTTCAAACGTTGCATTTTGGAGATAACTTGACATTTACAGGAGCCTGTAATGTATGCACAATTAAAAAATATATATATATAATAAGAAACTCATAAAATCCTAAACTCCCAGGAAAAAGAAAGAAAGGAAAAACTTTAAGACCCATACAAGGTGTCGTGTCAAACAAAAGCACTTTTACTACACATATACCCTGAGCTGTGAGGCCTCGTGGACAGCCTCTTTTAATCTGTAAAAACAATGCACTACCAACAGTTCTGCAGAAGCACAGAGCCTTTAGAGGAAGAACAATAGGTGGCAGTCTTAGGCACCTCCAAACGTCTGAGCCTAAGCTATGCTGAACAGACAATTCAGCAGCTGGAAGAAAGTCACAGTGGGCGGCTGGTTGAACATCAAAGCATCCAGTCACAAAGATACAGTGAAGAGGATATATGCCTAAATGTCTGTTTATACAAGGACTGAATTGTGACTTTAATCCATTTAGGTGCGTACCTCCTCCAAAAAAGATGCCTTGAATGTGAGATGAGTAATAAAGCAAAAAGAAGCCGCATCCGTGCTTTACCTTAATCCCACACACTCTCATTTTGTCACTAATCTGACAGATTTACACCCTTTTATTACCTGAATATGCCGCCCTCTACATCTTTCACCTCATGGAGAATCCTGTTTGAGAATGTTTAAGTTGTAGGAGCATTTCTTCATGGTTTCTGAGAACGTGTTATCTCAAACAACAGCTGAATAGGCTCTGAAGAAGAAAGGTGAAACTGACTTTGAACTTTCGGTCATGAAGGCTGCTAAAGCGCAGTCCTAAATAAAGTTTCCTGGATACAGTTATTATTTCACAAGGAACTGAAATGCAAGACCTATAATTATAGTATCCTTCAGCTAATATCGTGACTTTAGGGAAGATGACAGTAATAACCTGCATAAGGAATATGAGAGAGTGACAAATTGTGTTCGATCGCAAGATCTAAACACCCGCACTTCGTCCGGGTGTTTAGATCTTGCGTTTCCATTACACAACACGGATCGTCCTTCTCTCTGTCTCTGCTGTTCTTGTTCTGCGGACTGATTTGTTAATCTGCACCGTTGCCAAGGATATTTATGAGTTTTTGGCCGGTGATGCATTCAAATAAACAAACTCCCTCACTGTTTCCACAGCAGGGAAAGTGCAGCTCGACAGCGTACTGTAATGATCAATGAGGGTTTCTGACCAAACCCAAGGCCTCGTCATGTAGGAGCTGGGCTGCGAGGCCCCTCCAAAACACGGCTCGTGTGGTCGTGTTTGGAAACCCTCTGGTTTCTTACATGTGTCTACCAGGGTGTGAATTGACAAACTGTGATTCTTGCTGGCTTGCCTGCTGCAGCTTTTATCTTAGGGATTGATGAACTGATTTTAAGGGAATGAATCCGCAAAGCCGAGATGCTTCAGTGATGTAAGTGTTTGACTCGGGTTCTTTCCAGTGGGAGCGATGAAGAAGCTTTCACTCATCATGTTAGTTTCACCCTCACTTTCTGCATCGCCTCATATGCACTCAGAGGTGTTTCTTTTTTTTTTTACATGTGCTTCGAAAAGATGATAGAAAATCTCCCTGGTTGTATCGAGTGGGCGGAGGTGAGTTTTTGTGAAACGGCTGTGTGAGAAGTGCTTGTTTTCCCTCAAGTCTCCGGGGGATTCCCCTCTCATCTCTCTGCTGTAAACCAGCATCACCGCACCGCTGATGGACGTCTCTGTTTGGCAGGTGCTCATATACTTGGCGCCTACTGTTGCCCACAGCAATGAGGCTGTCAGGGCAGAATGCCTTCCAAGAGTGCAGGGGAACATTATATTTCACATTATCTCAGAACAATAGGTCATTTCCTGCTCGCTGCAGGCCAGAGAGGCTGATCAGAGGCTGCCAAGCTCCAGGAAGGGAGCACAGACTGCAAGAGAGGTTGGCGTCTAAAGGGGGGAAATGTATGAAGTTGATGAATTGTTAGGTAGGTGGTTCCAGAGTAGGTGCAAGCAGAACTAACCTGCCAGTTACTGTGAGTAAGAACAGCCCGAGTGTAGTTCAGGTATGACTTGAATAGAAACATGTGTCCAAAACTTAACTGCCAGTAGTGGTTTTTTTCTTTCTTTTGTGGGGCGGCAGCCCAGGGAAAAATGTCTCAACAACTCCAACTTATAAAGTGGTGTGAGATCCAACAAAGTACAATGAGTATAACACCTAATGACTTAGGTGACCTCATCTTCTTGTGCCACCCGCAAGCAAAAGTTCCCCTAATATTTGTAGTTTTCTGTTAGATACATGAGCATGAAGTTTGTTTAGATATTCACGACAGGCTTGTAAGTGGGTGTTTCACAATTGTACAGTTTTTGACAATGCGTTTTAAAAACTGAAGTGCCGATCTTTATTTTATTAATGCCCATTTAAAAAATAATAATAATCCAACGGCAGTAATAATCCTAGCACCAAAATACTGAGTACCTGAAAAGTTAAGCTAGTAGAGTTTTTCTTCTTCCACGTGTTCAATTCCTGCTCTATTGCAGGGCTAACAGACTGATAAACCATTTGCACACACTTTTACACCTATAGCCAAATTAGGATCAACTAACCCCACTAAATACACGTCTACTGGAAGAAACCTAGTAGATATGGGGAGAGCATCCAATCCTCACAAAGAAAAAGCCCTAGACAGTTTTGCATTTGAATCCAGGACCTTGCTGCTGTGAGGCAACAGTGCTAAACACCTTACCACTGTGCTACCCACTATTATTGCGATTACTGCAAATAAGAAATTCAATACATGTGCATTTTTTATGTTATTGGGGTGGCTGTAGCTCAGGAGATCTGAAGGTTAGATCCCTGGCTGCTCCAGTCAGCATTTCAAATATCCTCTGATGCATCCACTGAAGAACAACTTAGGGCTATTAGACCAGCGGTCCCCAACCTTTTTTGCGCCACGGACCGGTTTATGCCCAACAATATTTTCATGGACTGGCCTTTAAGGTGTCGCGGATAAATACAACAAAATAAAACCAGTACCGGTACCAAAAAAAAGAAAATTTATTCATAACACACGTGAAAAGACCAAGGAAAACCGAGTAAACGATAAAGACAATAACAAAATAACGCTGGAAACCGATAAAAACCCTGAAAACTATACATTTCACACCTGAGCCTCAACTCTCACGGCCTGGTACCAAACGACTCACGGACCGGTACCGGTCCGAGGCCCGGGGATCTGGGACCGCTGTATTAGACAGAAAGCACTTACAAAAATGGGTGTGAATATTTAATAAAATAATACATTTAAATAAATTTGCTAAGTTGCCATGGGTAACAAATAGAAATTCCTTTGCAGTGGATTATCTTTACACATGTTTTTCATTCTTCTCACAAGCAAAAATGCTTTATTTGTTATGTTTTGTTTTAATTGATAAAATTGTTACTGAAATCAAAATTTCTCTCACTAGAAACCGACCTGGCAGTGTAAAAGATGGCTGTCCAACAAATACAAAACGTTACATTTTTTATGCTGACACTACATTTATTTGAATCAAGATGGTATGTCAAGAAAAGACTGTTAGCTGGTGGTTGGTTACTAGTGAAATCTTTGCTGGAAAACTGCATTTCCTCCAAAGTCTTCATGAGGTTGGCTTGAAAAGTTAGTCAATCCACATGAGCTCTGGACTGGAGAGTGAAACTGTTGAAACAGAATAAGTTAAGTAACAGACTAACTTTTTATTAGTCTGCTATTTAACATTAATGTGCATTGCAGCTTATGGATGCAGCCTGCTAATCAAACTTGCTAGCGTTAGTTGCTAAATTAGCGCTAAACCTTCTCAGCAAAATATGGCAGCCCTCTGGCTCCAGAAAATCAAGAAGGCAATGACCATGAAGTCTATGGTTGACTGTAAAACAGAGAAAGAAGAAAAAAGTTACCTCCACAATGAGACACAAAACTGACAATAAACAATGTTCTTTTTTTAAAGGTTTTCTATTAATCACAGAACAGTATAGTTATTGTGTATTATTTTGGCTGTTATAATGGTATAATGAAAGTAGGGTATTGTGGCAGCCCTGCTTTAGCCCCTCTATCAGCCATAAGAAGCTAAACTCGGTGATAAATAATACATGTTAATCACCTCTTTAACATGCTAACAGAAAAGATGTGACAGCGTCACATCACAGCCTTACAAAGCCACAGTGGTCCTTCTTCAACCTGGGATTGGTTGGAAGTAGTTAACGTACTGCTGTCGCTTTTGGAGCAGCTGAACAAATTGTTAAATTCATAGATTACAACACACTGTTATTGCATGAAAAACAACTCTGAGGGTCAGTTTAGGTCACTTGCTAACCCTAAACCCCACCCAGATCTATCCAGCTACTTGACTTGGGTGCCAAATGCTTCGCAACCTCTGGAAATACCTTCTCGCTGAGTGCTCCTTCTCTCCCTCTCAACCCTTTCTTTGGGTTGCGTAACAGCTCTTGTGTTGTATTATTGAAACGTTTGGCTCTGATTAGTGCAGCAGATGAAACGGCTAAATGCTAATGTGTGATTTCCCAGGGGGCCGCCCAGCTTCATGGGCTGCAGGTGTTTGGAGAGCAGGAGGAGGAGGAGGGCTTTTAAAGCGCATCAGTGCCAATTACACCTTGCATTGTTTGTATTTTATGTTACTCATCGGGGCAGGTAAACACTCCAGGTTTGCTTCTGAGGTATTTTAGGTGTCGACAGATGCCAGCTGATATCAGACCCCTCCTCCATCCCCCCCTGCCCACGAGGAGTGTAAGCTATTAAAATCAGCCAGGCATTAAATATGAGAAATGTAGGGAGCACCAGAACCCCTTCTTGGCTCTGCTCTAGAGAATAACATGGTATTGATTATCTTGATGGACACAAACCCTCCCACATATCAGCCCCAGGTCACATTTCTGTTGTTTTCTTCTCTACAAGACCTGTAATACCTGAGTATTTATTTCAGCAGCAGAGCTTAGCATGTCTAAGGTGATGCTGCTTTGCATTGATGTTGAAAGATGTTTTTACAGTTCTTGCTCAGGGGGCGTGCTGAGGGCTTCCAGCTGTATGATACCCTGTGAGCAAACTCGGCTGCCTTTAGGATCGTGCATCCAGTGTTCAAGGTGAGTAACTCTCTTTTACTGTCCTGTTTCACTCTGCCACACCTAACCACCTCCACCCCCCATCTCCATCCTTCTGCGAAATCCTGTGCTTTTTTTCCCCATTGTGCTGAGCAGGCAGGCAGTAGCACAGAGCCTCCCGGCTTCCTTTCTCTTCTCCTTCATTTAATTTTTTTCTACAGTACATCACTGCAGATTTATCACCTTGTGCCGTTTTCCTCCCAAAAGCGTTGGAAAAGCAGGGGAATTATTCCTCGGCCCTGACAGGATGGGGGGCCTCAGGGTGGTGGATGGGGGTGGACGCTGTTAAGAAAGAATGGAAGTAGATGCTCTAGATGGGGTCTGAAAAATGTGAGTCATGTAAACGCTGCTGAGGAGGAAAAAGGGAGCTGAGGATAATTGATTCTGACGACCCGAGTCAGACGGCGCTCCACCCCAAGGGGGAGATGGTGAGCAGATCCTAGACATAGTCTTCAATGTGAAGCTGGGGACGAGGGGATGAGCTGGAGAGGAGGTGGAGGTGTGTGTTTTCTACACAGATTGTTGATTTGGAAGTCACTTCACCTACAATACAAAACTCTTAATGTTTAACCCTCTCAGGCTCAAATTAAACTTTTTGTTGCTAATGCACAACCAAGTCCTGCAGTGGTACTCCTGAGTAAAAACTCATAAAATATATATGTATGTGGGGTAATCAGGTTGTTAGTTTTTAACTGTTGCAAATCGGCAACGCCTGCCTCGAGAGGGTTAATGCCACCTTCTTTAATCAAGCCAAATGCATATTACATTACATATGCTTGGACTAATCAACCTATCAGGTCAGTAATGCAGATTTCCCCATTTCTTGTTCTTACCTATCTTAACTGTAGGCAGGACAGAATAAAAACAATGTGAGGATGATAGCTCTAAAGCAAAATTTCTCTTTTCCTCACATGCACGACACTCTGCAGAAGAACCCCCTTCCTCTTATTAGCCCACGCCCACGGCTCCTTGGAGCCAGACTAAATAAATTCATTACAGATTCAGATGCCTGCTTACTCGCTAACCTTGTTAGCTTTTGCGCTCCAGCAAACAGAGTCCTACTTGTTTGAGTGTGTGCGTCTGGAATGTTTGTATTGATGATTGTTGTATCTGTGTGTGCGTGCTCATATAAAGCCCTGATTCATTTAACCTTATGTGTAAGAATGCTCAGTAAATGTAGGTTACAGCTCAGGCAAACATAATTCCCCAAAGGCAAAGAGCAGCATTAGCATCCGGCTGTTTCGCCACATTCCCTCGAGCTAAGATGACTCCGGAAAGATGCTCTATGTCTTGTTTGAATCCTTTCGGACGCACACACTTAACTCTGCCACACACTCGCATAGCAGAAATAGAAGCTGATGTGAGGGTGAGAAATGAGGATAAGACACAGGTAAAAAAAAAAAAAAAGGCATATTGTTAGAGTATAAAGACAACCATGGAAAAATACTAGATGGGACGGAATCTGACCTTTATCCTTTATCTGTGTCTTTACATTCCCTGCGTTGAGGCCTAGAGAGTTGGAGTTATATGAGAAGATAGGGGAGGATCAGAACAGATGGCACAAGTCCCCCTGGGCGAATGCCGCCTACCCCGCTGAACACTGGGAGCTCTTGACCATCTGGACCAAGAGGCAATGAGTAGAATCCCCCTAGCAGATTCCCCATCGAAGCGACATGGAAAAGTAGAGGCGGACTCACTTAGAGCAATGTCACCAATATGGTTTCCAATCAGCTCCATGTCGGAATAAAGTGTCCCACATTTGGAAGTCAGTGACCAGATAGTCCTGCTGTGTAGGGATATAGCAGAGTAGTGTGTTGCGCTTCCTCTGCAGACATTAATGAAATGCCTGCTGAGTTCAAAGTTGCAATAAAATGCATTTGTTATCCCGAGAAAAGAAACTTTATGAGCTGTCCATCCTTTCTGCAGACAGTTTCTGGACCAAACTGCATGCAGTCAGAAAGGTTGGCTAACCCTGCCTCTCTGGCAGAATAATGTCTCTTCTACAAATCAAAAGCATATTTTTGGTTTGGCTTGATACGCTGTGCAATCATCTCTCCTGCTGAAGAGTATGAGACTATTGGATCCAGACTGGTAATGGAATAGGAGAGTTGGGCAAGTTCTACATTTAGTTACTGAACTCTGAGCAGGAAAAAAAAATTGGATTTCAGAAGAAGATTGCAGCATTAATGGGTCTTAAGGTGGCTGACTCCACTAGAAGGAAAGTGATATCCCTGAATCTCTCATACATCAGATCAACGAGCTAAGAGGGAAGTACACAAAGGAAAAGACTAGCAGTATTGACCAGACACCATGGAATTCCAGTGATATTTGGTGACACGTAGAAATGACAAGTAAAATAACCATAGGCAGTACTGACAGTCAGCTATGAGGACTGAAACACGTATCAGTGTTAGGAATACCACTCACTGACTGATAGGTTGGGAAATATACAAGAAGGTTGCCTCCATATCATGAAACTTTGTGTCGGAGCAACATGTTACTGGAGGCAGGAAACATCAATAGTTTTCCGAATCTGGATGCATGTCACACATTGTTACTTTTAGCATCAGAACCCGTGTTCCAAAAGAAAACTAAAGCCTTTAAGCAGAGTTGCTCTATACTGTACTTATCCAATGCATCTGTGGTTTGCATCCTGAGGGATTAAAGATTCAAATCTATGTTGTAACTGAGTACATGAACAGTGGAGAAGAAAAGCATAATGGAAACAAACCCCTCCAGAAATGAAGGCAATCCGATAAAGCTGCAGCTGCTTCTGTCACAATATAAAGGTTTTTAGCCCTACTTAGTTCGGCCTAGCTACACTGGATAGCTCAAGAAAGAGCAGTCACTGTTGTTGGGCTTTTTTGGTTTGTTTTTTGAACTGCCTCAGAGTGAAAGTCAAAATCAGATGCTATCATTTCCTTCCTTAGCAAAGCAAGACATAAAGGAATATATAGGCAAAGTAAACTTTGCAGAGTTTTGTATGTCTGTTGGGTAGTTTAGCAAATCTGAAACTGCCTACAGCACCTGATCTAATAATTCCTAATAGTAATTAAAGGTCTTTTTTTTCTTCTTTTTTTTTTTTTTACACAGAGACAAAAATGAATTTTATATATTCTGGTGTGTAAAGGCCTTTAGTCTTTAGTTTATGAGGAAGAATAGCAGCCATCAAAGCAACTGTACGCTCAAAGCTCGAGGAGCTGCTGGCACATTTCAGTCCTTTGCACACACAGAGGTGGCGGTTCTAAGAACAACACTCAACAACAAGATCAGACTGGAGGTTGAGTGGCTCAGGGAAGCTCTCACCCCCCAAAAAACTTTGGTGGTTGCTATAAAGAAATTTTGACCTCTTGCCATACCTCCATTTGCCTTGTTGTTAGCTCAGGAAGAGGAAGGAGAAACTGATGAATTGGACTTCAGTCACCTTCTGTCCCAGCAATGTTCCTCTGAGTTTTCATTACCTGACCTCACCCAACATTTGTTATCAGTCATTAACAATAAAAAATGATCTATGCTGAGTTTTAATGTAATAAAGGTCAGCGCGATAGCATCAGCAAAACCTTTTTGGTTTATTTTCCTCTATAAGTCATTTTCATTGAACTTAGTTTAACACCCTCCCCTCCCTGATCATGCATGAGTCCACTAACAGTGAAGATCTACTGTGGCAACTGGTATTCAAGTACATCTCTTACAACGGTTATCATCTGCATGCTGCAGCAGTGCAGGTATTTTTATACCTGCACTGCTGCGAGGTGGAATTTATTAACTGTTAAGGTTGTAATGGAACCCCCATAATTTTAATGGGTAAGTTGTAAAATAATTCACCCTCTGTACTGTCACCATGAATGAAAAAATAGGTACAGAGACCAAAAGGGCTGTAAACTACATTGGACATTTTAACTTGCTAGTTTAGTCAGATTGGCTCGCTTTGGGTGCCAGCCTCAAGTGGCCATTAGAGGTAATGCACTTTTTGGCACTTCTACAATCTTTTTAAATCAGTTCTTTGTGTTCTAACAGATCTATTGCAATGCTAATAATTAAATAAATTAAAGCCTACTTATAAGGAAGAGGCCTACCTTACTACATTTATGTATATTATATTATCTGTATAGCACTTTAGAGCACACCTTTCACTTTATCAAAAGCACCTTATCAAGCATTTTATTCAGCATCACACTTTAAGCATGGATTTGCACAGTAAAACATTTGCACACAAGAAGTTTAATTATTTATTGAATATTTATTGGGAATTTTAAAAGCAGTTGGGAGCCTTGTTTCAGATCCTGCACAGCTGCTCCTCATCAAGCAATGTGTTGGTTGTCTGTGAGGAGAAAAGAATGGTGATTGAGATTGTGATTAAGGTTTACCAGTAAGGAAAACTAACGCAAATGTGTGTGGGAACTCTAGGACTATAAGTGGTGCAAATAAGTGTTTGTAAGATATGATTACTCACTTTTCTTGCCTGTGTCCTCTTCAAGGTGTTTGGGTAAATGTTTCCCTGGGGGGGTTCAGACACCATTTAAAGGTTCCGGGAGAGACCATGGGCTGAGAGTGTGGTGAATCTTTTTGTGCTTGGGTTTTTATAATATTGGGTTTGGTGTAAAATTAAAGTGTGAAATATTTATTAATATAAAAATGTGCAATGTATTTATGTATTTATTTATTCAAAGTGATATTTTGTATACTGTGAGTGGAATAATGGTTTAGTCTGTGACCGGTTGTCATTAGAGAGGGCTGATTGTGCTGTGAAGAAGCTCGACGAGTGAATTCTTTGTAAGGGGAGCTGTATGGCAAATAAATACTTTTTGTTCCACTACACTTGCCTTGGTCCATCTCACTGTGATTCCAGCCGCTAAGGGCTGCCCTGTTACACTACTGCAACAGTGAGATTATAAATTTCAGTGGAGGTATTATTGTAATCAAAGGCTTTACCTCAGTATTATCACAAATTCACATTCAGAGGTTTTATCAAGTTGGTCTTCCTACAAACTTTGTTGTCCAGAAGTGGCTCTTTAGCCTTTTCCTATTTGTGAATCAGGAAGAAAACTGAATCTACATCCTAATCAACTGAGCACAGAGTGTTGCAGTGGTGTACCTGCGCCTGCTTATCCTCCTGAGGTGTCTCCTTCCCTGCTCCATTTAGAGCCACAGCCCAGCTCGGATCGATCCCTTTCTCCAGCCGCCCGTCATCAATTATTCACCTGATCAGCACTGCTGCTCATTAGATGACTAATCTGGGAGGAGTGAAGAGAGATGAGGTGCTTTGAAACCTGAGACCAAGAGGCAGCAGGGAAGGAAGGGAAGGGTTGGGTCACATCTCCACATCGAGAGGAGAGAGATGGAGGGAGAGTTCATAGATGTGGGATTACCAATTTGTTCGCCTAAGTCCTGACATCCAGGAGAGTTTATAAATCTTTGATGAAACCATAGAATCACTTTGATGAACGTGCACATGGATCACCAACACGGCACACGTGCTGACAGAAGCTTCACGGGTGTTGGCTTATTGAGACAGAGTGGCAGCAGAGCGTGCGTCGACACTGAAAACTGAGAAAGTGGGAGTGGAGCCGGCCAGAAAGATTGCATGTTGCCCTGTCATTACACCCCACCTTAGCTGTTCACGAGAACATCTGTGGTCAGCGTGGGTCACATTTTTACTGTCCTATAAATCTCCCTCGGCTTTCTCCCGGTGACGCCAGTTGTTATTCCAAGTCTTCCTGCCTGTTGTTTTGTGCTCTTGTTTCGACCCAGCCAGACATGCACATCAGGGTCAAATGGAAGAGAAACAGGTACACACACTAACTAAGTACATAAGTGGATCAACGTGTCCAATATGAATAGCGCTGTTTAGTTTAGCTCAACCTCAACACTTCCAGGATTGTTAACGGAGGTTTTGCTCAAAGGCCCGAAGAAAGAAAGAAAGAAAGAAAGAAAGAAAGAGGCAGCCCCTAGCTCTCCTCCTTTCCCACTGATCATATACAAGCAAGGTTGGGGTAGGTGTGTGTGTGTGTTGTGGGAGGCGGGGGGTCGTGGGGGAGGGGGTGGCTTTGATCTCCCCTGTCCCCCTGAGAGCCACAGTGAGGTGGGAGTGCGGCGTGATGGCTGTGGTGTGCGTTTGATTAAAGGGAAATATGCATCAGCGTACAGCGCTTTCCTTTTTATCTGCGCCTGCGATGTGGTGCGATGGTGACGATAATGTAGCAATGTCGCAGCTCTATCTCTGTTTCCACCCAAGCTGAAATCCACCTGAAGTCAAGTGCTTGTAAAGCAGTTTGGAGAAGTTGACAGAGGCTGTCGTTGTTTTGTGTTGTTTGTTTGAGTCCGTAGCGGCCGAATCAATTAGAGCCCAGGACCTGCATTCCACACCGGTGTGGCAATGGGTAGCATGGCTAGGTCCCAGGACACATCAGAGACAGTTTGAGCCTGACAGCATGGAAACTACTATAACGTCAGCATCTCTGTGTTGTGTGTGAATTTGTCGTCTAACAAAGCAGGCAAAGGGGTAAAAGATGGAGATCAATACTCATGACTGGAAGTCCAAAAGCTAGAAGCGTTTGCGCACATGTATCTGTAGAGTACATCAAGACTCTAAAGCAGACAGATGGAGAGTCTGCTGGCAGGGGAGGAGCACTGAGGTAAGGCATATGCAGGCTCACAAACGCCTTTTGGGTAACCCACTTTACTTGACCTTTATATCCATACATACGTGCACGTTTCCAAAGAGAAATATCAATTAATGTCATTGTCTAAATCTCTTCTGGTGAGTATCCTGCAATGCCTCTCTGCTGTTTTTGCTCCAGTGCATTCCTGCAAAATGGTTTCAGGCAATTAAAATCAGTTTCATTATTTATGTGATCATCTTTGCAAAACTTTTGACATTCCCATCAGTGTCAGTTTTAGTTTGGGATTAGTGCTAATTAGCAAATATTAGCATGTCAACACATGTAAGATTGTGACAATAGTAAACATGCATGCAAAACAGCACGTTAGCATATCGATGGCAGTTCTGAGCACTGAGCCCGTGCCATGCATGACTATCTTGTCACCAGTGCCGATGTCTTTCACGTGCAGCCGGCTGCTGGTGAGGTGCCAGAGGTAGGAGCAAAATGAACAATGTCTTTTCCAAACAAGTGGTTTCAAACAAAATCAATCATGACCTTTCTAAAGCTGAGATTTTGGGTTCTGTTTTCAATGATAACCCCGGTAATCATGTCAGGGTTTTTCATTTCAATTCAGTTTTATTTATACATTGTAAGGTAAAGACCCTGCAATAATATTGTGGGGTGGCTGTAGCTCAGGTGGTAGAGAAGGTCATCTACTGATCGGAAGGTTGGTGGTTCGATCCCTGGCTTCCCCAGTCTGCATGCCAAATATCCTTGGGCAAGATACTAACCCCAAATTGCTCTCCGATGCATCCATCGGAGTATGAATGTGTGTGAATGTTACTTAGAAAGCACTTAAAGAAATGTGCTTGTGCGAATGGGTGTGAATGGGTGAATGTACAAGTTGTGTACAGCGCTTTGAGTGCTCAGAAAGAGTAGAAAAGCGCTATATAAGAACCAGTCCATTTACCATTTACCAATAATACAGAGAAAACCCCAATGATCAGATGACTGCTTATGAGCAAGCACTTGGCGACAGTGGGAAGGAAAAACTCCCTTTTAACAGGAAGAACCTCCAGCAGAACCAGACTCAGGGATGAACTGTCAGCTATGACCGTTTGAGGGGGATTGGAGGGAGACGGGACAAGAGACATGGTGTGGAAGCAGGGTTTTAATAGTTTTGCAATTTTCATTAGTTTTTATTTTTATTTAGTTTTGACTTCAGATTTTCAATTTTATACCAGTTTTAATGAGTTTTTACCAATTGTTTGCTAGTTTAGTTTTTATTTTTTTGAAAATCCTTAGTTTAGTTTTGATTTGTTTCAGTTATAGTTTTAGTTGTGTTTGCAATAATTAAGTGTAACAAAATCCCAGTTTTATCATATCAGTCATTCTCTTCTGCTTATCCTTGGGTATGTTGCTATTCCAGCTACCATACTGCACCCTGGACAGGTCGCCTGTCTGTCGCAGGGCTAACACGCAGAGACAGACAACTCACATTCCCACCTATGGGTTCTTTAAATAAATAAATAAAGGCAGATGAACAACCATTGATACCAGGCAACTATAAAATGTATATCTTGGCCCCAATGACACTATTAACTCTCGCAGCACCGGGTGTTCGTAATTTTGGTTCAAGTGAATTGATAAACTTTTTGAAGGTAATTGACTCACACAGTTGTGTAGATATCCCCGTCCTGTTGTCTCGGGATGCATCACGCTGCCTTGCCTGGGGTTAGCTTCTGTTTCTGGGGATGAGGGTTGAGTGTGCTCCCTTACCTTCTCAAGGTAAGCTAGGTTAGCCTTCTTGTGTGAGCTTTTCAAGTGCACTTTAAGGTTTGTGGGATTTTTTTCCCTTTAGAAATGTCCCTCATAATTTGTCTGTTTCCACTACAAGACACTTGCTTTATCCAAAACACAGTCATATTCAAAGTAATCCCAAATTGGACTCTGGCGCTTTCTCCCGACTTTTCCTGACATGATTCTGCGCGTGGACGGAGTAGCAACACAGACGACTCGACTAACGTACTGCCACCTGCTGGCATAATGAGACACAGCAAGAAAAAACCCTGGAAACTAAACTTTATTTTCACCCTTGACTATTGTATGACACACACACATCAACGAAAACTAAACACATAACACACAAAACACTCATTACAGTTTTAGTTAGTTTTCCTTTTTTTGTAAAGTCTCGTTTTTATTTTTATTTCCGTTAACAAAAATGTTTTTTCACTTCTAGTTTTCATCATTTCGTTAGTTTTCGTTAACAATAATAACCTTGCGTGGAAGAGAGTCAGAGATTAATAATAACTAATGATTATTAGTGATTGTTATTCTTTATTGATATAAATAATGCAAGTTATGTATCAGCCACACCCAACCACTCAGCGTCATTACATAAATGAAGTAATGCAAACTTCTTTTTAATAAATCCTGTCCTGTGTGGAAGCTTTTGCAATCAGAACTGTGATCTGAATGCATTTTGGTGCCGAACACATTTTGCTTTTGCAAGAACAGCCGCACAGAATCTCTACAGGCTCCTCTTGTTTGTGTGAATCTTTTATCTGTTTATTTATTCGTTTCTTTTTGTGTTCATTTTGATATTATATTGTAAGTGGAATAGTATGAAGATGTCTAAGGCAAGACAGGCAAGAGAAACAAGCTAGAAATGGTTGATGGAAACAAATAGAAATGCACAATGTATCGCCAACTACTGCACCAGGAACCCGACACTCCCCTAGTGGCCAACCCAAGCCACCAGGGGAGCGGGCCAATGACCACACTAGAACATCCAGCCACGCACCTCAGAACCAACAAGAACCCGAATCCCAGGGAGGGGCAGAAGCGTCCAGACGGGGGCAGTGACCATGTCCCATCTTAAACAAGGCCCAGCAAGCCCCAGCCCCATTATTGTAAAGAGCTAATGTTAAACCTTCAAATACACAGTGGGTGGCATCATGGCGGCTCTGTCCATTGTTTTCAAATACAGTCTATGCTTCCTACAAATTTAGCATTCTGAACTTTAACTTTTCCTGAGTTACTGAGTCTTTAGTGAAAAAAAGAAGAAGAAAAAACATCCACACACACACACACGGTGTCCTGAACAAAGCATATCTTTATTCTCATAAACATCAGGTTCTTCAGGTACATAAACAGCCACAAGCACGAACACTTTCAGTCTTTTGTTATTTTTTTTGTTTCTGACAGCCAACATATCATGTGAGCCAAACACATTACATCGCCTAATGTGAGATTTTTCACTTTCTGACTTTTGCTGACAGTCATACACGCACGTATCTGAGGAGAGAAGAGACTGACCCTTGAGCCTGCCACTTCCTGGTTTGCGTTGAGGGCTTGAAAGCGAAGAACAAGTCACTGATGAACACCCAGACACATCAGAGTACTCTCTCAGTGCTTTGGCCTTCATTCAGTCCCCTGTTTGTGTCAGACACATAAGGACAGCTCTACATGGCTTTTTGTTGCCTGTGCTGGCAATGATATATGCATCTTGTTTCCCCTCCTTCACTGACAGAACAAAGCAGCTGATTCACTAGTTACTCTATGTAAATATATATATATATTTAGTCTCATTATATCTATATATTCTATCTATAGAATAAGTCTATGTAGCATATATATACTTTTGGTAGGTCTTTTAAAAGATTCAGGTACATTCACTTGACCCTGTGATTTTTTTCTTTTCTTCTTCATATGAAAGATACATACAGACAGACGTTAACAGAGCTACTGTGCCCCCCAACCAAGAGCAAGACATTTAAGCACCCCTACCCAAAAAAGAAGCAAACACAACAAATGTCTCAGTGCTGGTTCTTTAAGGACCAATAACAAGCATAAATATTCTCAGAGACCTCTTTAATAATCTATATAGTATAAAATAGCATATTTTCTGGACTTGACAACAGTTTATATTAACTCTATTCAGAGTCTAGGTGCACACAATTCCACAGGTGCGTACATGAGCTGGCAACAACAGGTAGGCGATTCAATGGTTTTCCTTTGCGTATTTACTAAACCAATGGTATTCTGTCAGTGGTTGAAAAAGCTTCAATGCAAACCTCACTTCTACAATCACAAGTGTGAATAGACCCTTGGCATATCACAGAATACACATATAGGCATTAATCGACAAGTCAAGAAGATAGAACTCGGCTTACTGAGGACCATACCAATGATAAGTCACGTTACGCATGAACACCAACATTTTTTTCTGTTTTTTTTTTCTCAGAAGGCCACAAGGATGTCACTTGGGTGCTGGTTAAGAAAAGTGTTCCTTCATGGGTCCAGGTGGACAATGAACCCCAATACTGCCCTTAATCGGACTCTGTTACACGAGCAATACTACACCGAGGATTGTACAGTTACAGAACACTTTTAAACTGTTATGACGCAAAGGCCAGTGGTTAAACTGTCAGCCACTGAGATGGTACGCAATGAACTACTTTTAATTCAGCCGTCCCCGAATAAAATGTTGTTGTAGTATCTAGCCATGCAGACCTGGTAGCTTGAGTCATCTTTAAGATTTCTGACTCTATCCTGATAAATGGAGGTGACTAGAATTCGTTTGTGCTCACATTTTACATATCCGCAGTAATGTTTTGCTCATAAAAATAGCAAAATGAATGGGAAATAACGAGTAGGAAGCTGCAGGAGCTATTGTGACTTATGAACAACAAACTTGGAGCTACAGCAGTTGACTGCTAAACCTTTGTCCTCTGTCCTCTGAAAAATGTGCCTGGTGTTACATGGAAAGGATGATCTGGCTACAAACACTTTTAAACATTTGATCTTGTGTGGTGTCACTTTTCGTTTTGGTTCGGCACGTTTAAAAAAAAAGAAAAAGATAAGAAAATCTGATCTTATCTGCATGGCTAGATATATTAAAGGGTGAAATGACCCCTCGACTATTTCAGTTGGGTCATGGATGACCTCTAATAACTTTTAAATAAACAATAGACAGAAAATATTCATTTGCATTTCCAACGAGATATTAAATACATACTTCCAAACAAAACAAAGTCCAAAAACAACAGTGCAATCAAAATAACATGAAAAATGATATTGTGTATAAACTGGATTCTCTGACCTAGCGAGAGCATCTCTTGCAAATCTTAACACAAAGATCACTTTTCACCACAGGCTTGATTTTATCTTTACTGTTTTTCCTCTTTTACACAAGGTCAGATTGAATGGTGAAAGATGAAACTAGTGCTATAAGAGAACATCTCTATCCCTGTGCTGCTGATTGTTAGAACTGAGTGTGTATGAGGAGGAGCCCACGCCAACCCAAAGGGCCAGTCGGCTAACGTGGGCTTGGAGCGGGAGTTTCCAGATCCCGGTCGGCCTCGCCCTCTTCCTGGCCAGAGTATGAGCTCAGGGCATCCCACAACAGGCTTGGACGCTCACAGTGGTGGTGACACCTCCAGTGCTCCATGACCAGCTCTTTAGTGTCTAGCACCTCACTGCAAAGCACACAGTTAAAAACTGCACCTGTGGCAAGAATGCCGAGGCCTCCGCTGCTTTCTGGTGATGGGAAGACCCCGCTGTCATCGCCTTCCCTTCCTCGGTGGTGGGACATGATGTGCTTCTTAAGCTTGGAGAAAGAAAAGAATTCTTCGTCGCAGCTTCCACACTTGACCAGATTGCGCTTCTCATTTAACTGTCGCCAGTAGTGGGCAGCGTGCTTTACAAGTTCGTTCTCGGCCTCACGGCCTCCCCTTGGGGGTTGGCCCTCACAGAGTTGAATGTGGACCTCCTCCCCGTGCACATATCGCAAATGCATCTTCATGTCTGCAAAGGTGGGAGTGATTGCCTGACAGCGGCCACATTTGATCTGCAGCTCCACAGGATCTTCACAATCCTGTTCATCTGATGGTTCCGGCAAGCTGCCCCTGCAGAGAAATAAAAGGAATAAGGTGCAGTCAGTATCTTTGGCTGTTTAATTCACCTTGCTAGAAGTTAAAGATCAAAAATGAGGTTGCAGCATATATTCATTAGTTATCTCAATCGCTAATAATCTTACCCCTCTACAAGCACGTCTTCCTCGTGATGACTGACTGACGGCTCCACGGTTAGCACCACCTTATGGACCTCTCTCAGATGACTGAAGTATACCCCAACATATCCAAAGGCCTTTTCGCAGAACTCGCAGGATAGAGAACGACGTGGCCGTACCTCAGAGTGATGAAGCTTCTTGTGGGTGCTCAGGCTGCTTGAGTGAGCGTACGTCTTGCGGCAGACGGGGCAGATGTGCGGCCGATTGTTGGCGTGACTGTTCATGTGGCTCTGAAGGTGATGCTTGAATTTGAAGCAGCGGCTGCAGGTGGGGCAGCGATGGGGTGGTCGGCTTCCTATGAACACTCTAGGATGGGAGCCCCCTCTGAGGTGGAGGGTTACCGGGGTTGGCTGAGGTGGACAGTCCAATGCTTTCGTTGTGGTAGAGGTGGAGAGCTGATGACCAAGTATGAGCTCCTGTTCTTGGCCATCTGGCGTAATAGCAGGCAGACTAACCAACTGGGGAACTGTCTCCATCACCAACATGGGCTTGGGTCGAATGCTGCGGTATTTTTTTGAAATATCAACTTCCTTTTGTTTGGATCCTGGAACAACTGCCGGCTGTTTCTCCGGGACCCTTCTACGGAAGAAGGATAAAGACCTTTTCTTGCGGGCTTCAAAAGCTAAGATGTCTTCCATTGTTTTTCTCTTCCTTCCTCTCTTCTTGCCAGGTGGCTTCTGGAGTGTTCCTACAACAGGCATTAATGTGGGCTGGGCCTGAGGCTCTAGACTGGAGTTAGGCACCCGGTTGTGACTCAAGGTTTCAGCTGTCTCGTGGGACTTGGATGTAGAATCTAAAGGGCTGGTGAGTCCTTTCAGGCCAGGTAAACTTTTCTTTTCTGGAGATAAATTATTGAGCTTGGCAGCTGGGATGAGGGTGCTCTTCATTTTAGAGTAGGGCAAAATGGGTAATTTCCCCTTAGGTGGGGATGGGATAATCTGGACTGCTTTACTGAAGATAGCTGGAGAAAGGACAGTGATACTGCCCTGGGTCTGTGCTGCAGCCAGCTTAGATTGGCACACTCTCACTGTAGTCTTATTGTCCTCCGGTGATTTGCTTTGGGAGCTTTTGATGGAAGCAGGGGGGTACTGCAGGTTCTGAATGAGACCAGTGGTGGTAGGTCGTTCTGAGCCATCTGGTGCTCGCTCCAACTGAGAACCCGGGTAGAGGACAGCATTATCTGGTAGAAGAGCAGTAACAGAGATGTCAGAGGAGGCTGGGTCTATTAGAATTAGCTGCTCTGAAGGCTCTTCTTTGGGCACTAGGGTTTCCTTTGTGTGCTTGGTCTCTTGTAGATTCTTCTTAATCGCTGTTGATGCTCCACAACCCACTGATTTGGTCTGTGCTGAGTCAGAAACTCTGGAGGCTGTTTTCACCCTGGCAGGTAGTGGAGGAGATTTGACCTTATCTGTGGTCCCCTTGCTCCTCATTGGCTGGTATCTGGGAATGGGTAGTTTAAGGTTCTTCTGATGCTGCGGCGACTGAGAAGAAACAGAAGGTGGGAGCGCCACCAGGGAGAATGTGCCATCTTGACCTGCTATTTGCATGAGTGCATAGTTTTGGGTGGGCACAATGATGGACTTGGGGCTTGAGGCAGTGGTAGCCTCAGGCAGAGCGGATGAGGGCTGACAGGACTGGACCGCAGGGGAAGGAGAGGGCACCACAGCCGGGGCCTTGGGGGCAATGCTCCGAAACTGAAGGCTCTTCATCTGATGGTCTGCAGTCACTACCAACTGAAACACAAGCATAAAAAACATGCATATAAGTTCATGCACTGAGGGCCTTCAGCTTTTCCAGTCTTAAATTCCCCTTAAACCCCGAACAGCCAACCCATCAGCTAGCCTGCATGCTGACAGGAACAGCCAATAACGAACATCAAGGCCAAGACGTCCTGATCGTATTTACAAATGCAGATATACTTTAAAAATCTCATAAAAACTAAATCGTTTTCCTACTTCTACGTGAAATACTTACCAGCATGCTGCCAAAATGTGCATTGCTGGTGACTAGAACTTGAACTAATAGTCCTTACAAGTATCACGTTTACAAAGCAAAGACTTCTTTGCTTGTGTCTAGGTGTTCATCAGTGACTTCAAGTATCGTAAATCTTGCCCGATTTTGTCTATGAACGTAGCAAGATTTTTCCACATGAACAATGAAAGTCAACGCTGCAACACGTAGCACATGCGCAGGCTTAAACTGGTTTGGTCTAGAGATGGCAACAAGATGTGGTCAGAATGGGCAGGAGATATATTTTGGATGCATTTTTTACTCCTGATGCAAGAACAATTTTCAGAAGCCAAAATTGAACAATTCTCACTGCACTGTTAGTGAGAACTGGTTAGAGTTCATGTCATTGTGGTTGATGGTTCGGACCTTAATATAAATGCAACCCCTCTGCATACCGTCTCCTTTTCTTTCTTTCTTTCTTTTTTTGTGGTGTCGCTACTTTGCAACCCAAGCAAGACAGCAGCAACGTGCAGTGTGTAAAATGCAGGCATATGCACAAGTGTGACAAGCTGTCCTATTACCCATGTCTCTCTAGACCCAAACAGCAGACTCTCTCCCCCCCAGGCTAAGGACAGAGTGCCCCCTTTGATATGGGCTCAGCATGTAGTCAAGGTACATGCTGAGGATCTGTGGTGAAGGGACTCCTTTTACCCCCCCTCCTCACTTCCTGTAAGGATCAGTCAATGGAGCGTGAAAGCTGCTCCCTACTCAACCTGGCCAAAGGCAACGAGGATGTCCCTGAAAAAAAAAAAGACCTGGGTTTATTTTATCATCCCTTGTTCACAAATAACAATTCATGGTAGCCCAGTGGGGATGAGGCTTTGCACTCCGTGTTTCACCTTTCTGACTATGTTGATACAATGAGGGAAACTATAACCTCAGAGTGAGGTTTTAAGCAAGTCTTTATTATCTCAATCTACCATAGCGTTTCCATCCATCAATCAAAAGCCACAGGTATGGTTTTAAAAACAAAGTCAGAATTCCCTTCATTTATATCAATACTCTATCTTTATATCAAAAGCAGGGACAGATTACACTGGAATGCTTCAAAAGGCCTAACTGTAAACAGACTCTGGGATTTCAATTTCACATTATGACCTGAACCTTAATAGCACCGTTTGATACAGGCAATGTTCCAGCTCCACTCTGTAATACCAAACAGCATAAAGTGCAACAATCTGGAGGTGTTACAAAAGGCAAATATTTAAACAAAATCATTTCTCCATACAAAACCCCCTGCCTGCTTTCACGCTCAAAGCCCTGCACACTCAAAAGGAGGAGAGGAAAAGAAAAACGGCAAAGGGCATATTGTTTAACAGCTGGAAGTGTTTCTGTGCACAGATTATTTATACAGTACCCCTACCGCATTACGACTCCATAAAGCTGGAGATATTCCTCCTCTGTGTGGATAGTTGATTCCAATTTGACTGTGACTTTGGCAGAACACAGAGTGGAATAAAACTGTGGGATGTGCGTTCCTCTGGGTGCTTTATGTAGGTATAAAAAGTGAGAGAATGGACTTGAGGCAATACCTGTTGATTAATTCCGCAATGTGTACAATAATTAAGTTTCTATCTGTGGTGTTATTGCGTTGCTGTGCTTTATAAGACCATATTCACTGCAGGAGGAAGAAGTAGGAACAGAAAGAAAGGGGGAAACTTCCTCATGATTTTTGTTCAGGGAATTTATCCTTGGGCAACTTTGTACACAAAGAAAGGAGAAGGCTCAAACTATGTAGGCAGCTGAAGCACAACTGCACAGTCAATAGGCAAACAGAGCAGCCCCAGCAGTGGGAGATCAGGAGGGTTATGAAAACTGTCCTGGTGTAAGATGGCCCCAGTGAGTCGAGCTGAAAGTTGATGACCACCGTTTATGTTCATAAGCTTAAAACAGTATAAATTTACACTCTAAAAATTACCTATCCAAAACCTGAAAACTGAATACCTACCTAACGATCAGCCACCTGATTGTTAGGTAGGTATATATGAATGTTTTCCAGAGCTGCCATTGTCACTTAGCATGCTAACTTTCACTCATTTTAGCTCATTTCAGGATTTAATCTCTGACTGTTTCTTTTGTCCAGACTCCCTCTCCACATCAAACGGCTGTCCCTCCCTGAGCCTTGTTCTGCTGGAGGTTTCTTCCTGTTAAAAGGGGAGTTTTTCCTCCCCACTGTCACCAATTGCTTGCTCGTATGGGATGATCTAATTGTTGAAGTTTTCTCTGTATTATTATAGTGGCTTTAACTTACAATATAAAGCATCTGGAGGCCATGATAAAACCATATTAAACTGAATGTACTGTTATCACAATTAAGACTTGTTCTCATTTTAAGAGGCCCTAAAGACAACACTTTAAAAAACACTTTCGGGCCACATCTGTTAATTCACTTCACTGAATGGGTCAATGACACAACACAGACCCCTTCACTGTTGCGCAGAAGGCAATACAGATATATGTCAAAGTTCTACTTTTAAACTTCCAGCTATTTTTGTAACCCTTCTACAGTTTGTTAATTTCCCTCCGTGTGTTCCTGCTCATAATTTGATTCAGGTCTCCGTACGTGCCTCTATCTACATAACCTGCATTTTAAAAACTCACTTCTTCCACTTCAGGCACATTGGAGAGGGAAGAGACAAAAATGAGAATGAGAAAGAGGAAGGAGCGGGCAAGGGTTTGATTTCTTGTTGATGTAACAGCAGCGGTCAACTTGCCCTGTCATCATTCTCTATTCTCCCCAGAAGGTTATTTTGGTGTTCAAACACAAAAAGACACCAAATGAACAGAAATCAAGAGCAACGGTTGTTTAAAAGCTAGACCTGCAGCCCTTTGCAATGTCCAGTTACAATCAAGCACAAGCTATAATAAAATCCAGCTAGTGTAACTAGAATTTTTAATAGTTTTGTTGTTTTTTTCTGTTTCACGGGTCAAAGCATTTCAAGGCTCAACATCTGATCAAAGAAGACAACAGAATCAAGTCTGTCATTTTCAGTAGACACACAAATGACAGCCAAAGCTTTCAGATACCTTTAGTTGTTATTTTACACATGACAGGATGATGCTGGCACCAGCGTACTTAACCAAATATCCCATTAGGCCCAGTGATGAGCAGTAACTGGATCCTGCCAGATTTTGTCTGTCCACTCTAGGTCTGATCAGCTATGAGTTTTTGAGTTGGCTGCTCTGCTTGCAGTTTCTCCAGACTAGTTGAGCTCTGCAACAAATGGAGATGGTGTTTCTTGACCATTTTATTGGTGAAAGCCTTTTTCAGTCTGGTTACATCACTTTGTTTGGCCATCTACCTTGAATCTTTGAGGGATGATTAGAAAAATCCTAACAGAAAGATGGATCTTAATTCAAGGATGGTCCTGCTACGTGCCCACTCTTTGTCTACGTATAGAGAATGGATAAACTCCAACAAAGCACAGGCTACAGAAGTGCACTCATGTGCAGTCCTCCAAAAAAAAAAAAGGTATAGAAAAAGGAGGGGTTGGGTGATGATGCCATATGTAAATTGGAAAGATAATAGTTTTTAATGTGTACTTTTTTGGGCCTTTCATTTTTATAGACAGTGGAGAGTGGACAGGAAAGTCGGAGAAGATGCACAGCAGAGGGCTTTGGATCGGTCGCTCCATTTCACCTTTGCGCCATGTTCGCCTGCTAATCGTGTGATCTAAGCTAGCATCAATGTAAACCAGACTCACCTCAGTAAAGCTCAGATTAGTGTGCCGTGACAAAGATTGCTCATTAAATAAAATTCACAGTAATTACAAAGAAGTCTTTGCTTTGTAAATGTGATTTATTGTGTGCAGAAAAATGAGCAAGAAGTGCATTTAATTCATAAAACGTCAAGGGCCTGTGAACACTTTCCAAAATAACTCATCCACACACTGATGGCCGACATGCTCCCGTAAAGAAAAATGTCTTCGAATGCGAACCCCATTCACCTTAACTGTTACGCAGCTTTGACTCGAGGGGGCATAACACAACAACGCTAAGAGACAAATGTGCAAGCAGGTCACTGATGCTACTCAAACTGCTGCTGGATTCAAAATGCCAACTGCTCCGATCTGACTGGGGTCAGAGGTCACTGCTAGGGTGATGCAGAAATCTGGTTTCTGGAGAGAATGTAAGAAACTAAGGAAGAAAGAAGAAAAACGATAGTGTGTGTGAGAGAAAGAGGGGGGTTGCTCCACAGAGACAGATTATCAGGTAAAGCCAGAGGGGTGAGAGGTGAGGATCTGGTGTTTATGCTGGAAACAGGTCAGGGGTGAGCAGCAGGGCAGAGTGGGGACGGGCCAGGCATCCACCTGGAATGGAATGACATGGTATGAACGGCAGACGCTTTACTCACACACACAAAAACGTCAGCTCACGCTCTCAAAGCTGAACGTTGGTCACATGAAGATCTGGTCCAGCCAAGACCGACTGGCCGACCAGCCAAAACAACCCACCTATTGTTAGGCAGTAATGCAATTTAGTGAGAGCTGAAAGCGCCACTTTGTTCAGTGTCAAAACATGAAGAGCACCGTGTTTGGGGAGCATCCCCGATGCGTTCTGTGATTCTGCTTTGTCTCACTTTTAGCCAAACAACTACTGTTTAAACTGCAGAGTGCAGCATTTTGCTTCCTATCTATGAAGGCGGTGGCAAGGACCCAAACATAACAACAACCACATCTCGAAAAAAGAAAAAAAAAACATTTAAAAAAACCCAATTCTCACATGAAAACGAAGCAGACAATAAGGAAGGGAGAAAGGGGAGGTAATTTCTTTTTTTTCCTCTCACAGTGAGTTTTGAAGAAATCAAATCTGAAGTATTTTGGGGAAAGGAGAGCAGAGGAGTGTGAGGTTTGTTATCTCTTCTTGTAGGTGAGAGCAATGCTCATCTGGGACTCACAGATAGAGTCTGGAGATGGAGGGGGTCTGGAATGAGACTGCGTGTGTGTGTGTGTGTGTGTGTGCGTGTGTGTGAGTGAGTGTGTGTGAGAGAGAGAGAGAAGACTTAAAAAACAGCAGAGGCCAAGCTCCCCCAGGTTTTAGCCCAGATGAAAGGCCAGGATCTGGACTAGATAAGAGAGCAGATCATGGGGGGTCGGGGCCAGTCGGCTGTGAGAAGCCATGTCCAGCGGCCATCTCTCAGCAGCCCCCTCTCTCTTGCACGCACACACACACACACACATTATGTGTGGGATAAGTAAATGTGAGAGAGTTAGTTAAAAAGATAAACCTTTCTTGCCTTTGTTAAGATGCAAAAACATAAAAAAAAACCCAAAAATGCATCCAAGAGGAAATGACATCATTCCCTCCTGTGTAAAGTTATCTGTGCTCCATTGCTTCTGCCTGCATGCATGCTAACTACTCATTTTTGCGCACCAGCTTGTATATGCATGTGTGTGTGGGTGAAAGCATGAAAGCAGTCATGGGGTAATGAAGTCAGTGTTCTTGCTTTATCTCAGGGTGCTGCTGAATGAGAGAGCCAAAGAAGAGGCGCACACGCTGCCAACATCCAGCTGCTCCTTTTCACCTCTTCACCGGACAACAAACAGCGAAAGGTGTTGTAAGACAGAACATCAGAACACCATATGGTATTCAGCGCACGCACACACACATATGTCATCCACTGTCACCTGAGCAAATCAATGCAAGAGAGAAATCCATTCCAATTAGGATCCGGCTGCTCTGCCCTGCATGTGGATGTAGATGAATCAATAAAGAAATCCCACCACTGATCTGCCATTCACCGTACAGAACACACTCAACTCAGACTCTGGGTGCTTTGCTTTCATTCACTTGCAAAATAAGGAAGTGTAGGCACTCGTCCTTTTTATATGAATCCAAATAATTTTCTATTCAAAGGATTCCAAAGTGGTCAGTAAAAAAATGGAGGTCCTGCCCTTTAAAAGCAGGATCCTGTAAACCCCCGACAGCCAGCGACCTGTGACCCGATGTCCACAGCGAGGCCATGCGTCATTCCCCGGGAAGCCGTAGCGTCCTCAATCATCCGTGCTTGCAGATGACCCAAATGAGCGTACGAGCACACATAAACAGACGCGGCCACGTGCACGCAGCTGATGTGGCTCCCGGCTCTGAGCTGAGTGACATCGACACGGATGCGAAGTGACAGCAGTGTGTCAAAGTGCATGTAACTGCGTAGAGGTAGGTGTGTGTGTATTCAAGGTCGGAAGTGTTAACGTGGCCCTCCTCCCCCGCCTCGACGCCCTCGGGCATCCAGCGCTGTGTTAGCCATCCAGACTTTGCTCAGCACTAAAACCTTTACCTGACCTTTCCCTCTGCTGTGACATTTGGGCCCTTCTGAGCAGGTCAAACAGCACTAAACAGTGGTGGAAAAGCAGAGGGGAGTTGGAGGTGAAAAGGAAAGAAGAGAGGGATGAGAGCTGTCAGAGATGACAAGACGTGTTACAGGACAGCCACTTGGGACCATTTTAGTTAAGAAACTGCCATCCAAAACTGTACATAACTGCACTATTTGCACTGAAATCCACAAAGAAGAACCGGCATTGACGAGATCTCTTAGCTTTGTTTACCTGGTAGTAGGCACAGGCACAGTAGGTTAAACACATAAAAGTATTGATACTCGTAGATGTACAACAGCAGAAGCTGCCTTCACCAGTAAGGAAGCAAACCAGGATTTGGCAAGCCCCACTGTGGACACCAATCTCCAACAAGTATACAGGGTGGGCCATTTATATGAATACACCGTAATAACATGGGAATGGTTGGTGATATTAAAGTCCTGTTTGTGGCACATTAGTATATGTGAGGGGGCAAACTCCTCAAGATGGGTGGTGACCATGGTGGCCATTTAGAAGTCGGCCATCTTGGATACAACTTTTTTTTTTTTCAATAGGAAGAGGGCCATGTGACACATCAAACTTATTGGTAATGTCACAAGAAAAACAATGGTGTGCTTGGTTTCAACGTAACTTTATTCTTTCATGAGTTATTTACAAGTTTCTCTTTGTTCACAGCCATTAACATGTTGAAGAGGTTAACGCGTGAGGAGCGGATCGAAATCGTGTTGTCTGAGCGGATCGAAATCGTGTTATCTGGTTAACGCCGTAACCGGGTCATTGCAGCAGATTGGGCGCACCAAATTTGCAGAATGGGCAAAACAAAAATTGGAAGGACCCTCAGTTCACGCAGAAGATTTTGTTCAGTGATGAGGCAAACTTTTATGTGAATGGTGAAGTTAACAAACAAAACCACCGCTACTGGTCTGATACTAACCCACATTGGATGGATCCCTCCAAGACTGTTGGAACAACAAAAGTGATGGTTTGGTGTGGTATGTGGGGTACAACAATAGTGGGTCCATTCTTCATCAATGGAAACCTCAAGGCCACTGGATATTTGAAATTGCTACATGATGATGTGTTTCCCTCTTTATGCACTGAAGCTGGCACCTTACCCGAGTTTTTCCAGCAAGATGGTGCACCACCACATTATGGGTGCCAGGTCCGAGCATTCCTAGATGAACAGTTTCCTGGAAAGTGGATTGGTCGTCATGGGCCAGTTGAATGGCCCCCAAGGTCTCCCGATCTGACCCCCTTAGACTTTTATCTTTGGGGTCATCTGAAGGCAATTGTCTATGGTGTGAAGATACGAGATGTGCAGCACCTGAAACTACGGATACTGGATGCCTGTGCTGGCATTTCTCCTGCGGTGTGAAGAGTGGGAGAAGAGGGTTGCATTGACAATCCAACACAATGGGCAGCACATTGAGCACATTTTATAAGTGGTCAGAAACTTGTAAATAACTCATGAAAGAATAAAGTTATGTTGAAACCAAGCACACCGTTGTTTTTCTTGTGACATTACCAATCCGGTCGTTAAGTGATGACGTGATGAATCCTACTTCCGGGCCTAAAGTAGTCTGCGTTTAATATGGCTTTTGTGTTGTTAACATGTTTAATGTTTTGTATTTTCTTCTATTTAATCTCAAAAAGCTCCTAAAACAGTCAGTGATCATTGTTGACCTTCCTCGGCTTTTATTACCGCTAATCATTTATTTAAGCTCAGTTTTTAAAACCTTAGGATGTAACTACAGCCCAGCCCATGCAGCAGTATATTAATAACTAACCTCGTATTGTGGATGGATTATCTCAGTTGTTCTCCTGGCTGAAGTTTGGTCCTTTTACAGCATCCTGCCATGCGATTACATTTGTTCCTGACCACCGAGAACACTCACGTTAACTTTTATCGAGTGGAAAAAAAGTTAGCTTGTTTATATTATGCTAACATAGCTGTGTCGCTAGCGGTCACGTAGCATATCATTATATACCAGCTAGCCAAACTTCAGTAACCCTACAAACGTCACTGCTGTTTAGTTTTCTGTCTTCATTTATGTTGGAAGCGATAACAGAGCTGTACGTTTTAATTTGTTTCCAAAACCCCGCAGTCAGGACATGCTATATTGTATTTAGATAGAAGCTAGCGAGCTAACTTCCTGCTAACTTCTAACTCCATTAAATGTCATAAATTCCGTTTTCATGGATGCCTGGATGTTAAACTCAATTGTTACACCTGGTAGAGCAGAACGCTGATCATTTTATTAAAGATGAAAGACTTTAGACAGTTTTTCAACTTTCAGTAATGCCACAGTGATCGTTTGATATATGGACCTGCTGCGGAGTTTAGGCCCAGACACGGCTAGTGATGTCAGACTTAACGACCGGATAAGTTTGATGTGTCACATGGCCCTCTTCCTATTGAAAAAAGAAAAGTTGTATCCAAGATGGCCGACTTCTAAATGGCCACCATGGTCACCACCCATCTTGAGGAGTTTGCCCCCTCACATATACTAATGTGCCACAAACAGGACTTAATTATCACCAACCATTCCCATGTTATTATGGTGTATCCATATAAATGGCCCACCCTGTACTAGAAGGTCGCCTAGGTGGCTGCTGTGGCATCAGATCTCTCTTTTGCTTACTCTGAGTCGTCTAGTTTGAAATAGAAGTTACATAAACTGTTGTTCTGTGACACCAGAAATTTGACCTGCAACATTTAAGAAAAAAAGATTTGAAAAGTGCTTTAAAAAAACCTCTATACATTGAATGCATCCTCAGGTAAGTGTGCACAAAGCTGAACTATTCTCGCACAGTCTTTGTACTAAGGAGACGGCTGGTTAAAGACTGTTTAGTGTCCAGTGGAACATTTGTGTTGCCACATGCACCTCTGTTGGGTAAGTCCACTAAAAGTTCAGGGATGTAGCGTGAAAGCGGCTTTAGTCATGCAACAAAGAGCCAGCTGGAACTGGTGCAACTGAGGCTGCAGTGTTTGAAATTTCAAAATCGCTAAGCTGCAGAGTCAAGTAGGTTTACAGTGAATCGGGCACAAGCAAAAACAGACGTCCAGCGAAGTGGGTGTCAAATCCTTTAGCCTTCACCTGGTGACCTCGCAACACCACAATCATACCCAGTGCCTGGCAGACTGCAAAGACTTGTTAAAGCATGAAGGCTTTGAACTTTGAGCTTTCTTTTTTTTTCTCTAAATCTTGTGAGATTACGTACAATCCAGTCGATTTAAGCAGCAATCTGAGCCCTGACATCTCACAGATATTCACTGGCGGATGGATAACGGTGCACGACACAGAGCATTAAGGGCCAAAGAACAAGCACTGAGCGCAAGATATGTACAACCACCTGATTGTCAAACACATACAGTGGGGCAAAAAAGTATTTAGTCAGCCACCGATTGTGCAAGTTGCCCCACTTAAAATGATGACAGAGGTCAGTAATTTGCACCAGAGGTACACTTCAACTGTGAGAGACAGAATGTGAAAAAAAAATCCATGAATTCACATGGTAGGATTTGTAAAGAATTTATTCGTAAATCAGGGTGGAAAATAAGTATTTGGTCAATAACAAAAATACAACTCAATACTTTGTAACATAACCTTTGTTGGCAATAACAGAGGTCAAACGTTTACTATAGGTCTTTACCAGGTTTGCACACACAGTAGCTGGTATTTTGGCCCATTCCTCCATGCAGATCTTCTCAAGAGCAGTGATGTTTTGGGGCTGTCGCCGAGCAACACGGACTTTCAACTCCCGCCACAGATTTTCTATGGGGTTGAGGTCTGGAGACTGGCTAGGCCACTCCAGGACTTTCAAATGCTTCTTACGGAGCCACTCCTTTGTTGCCCGGGCGGTGTGTTTTGGATCATTGTCATGTTGGAAGACCCAGCCTCGTTTCATCTTCAAAGTTCTCACTGATGGAAGGAGGTTTTGGCTCAAAATCTCACGATACTTGGCCCCATTCATTCTGTCCTTAACACGGATCAGTCGTCCTGTCCCCTTGGCAGAAAAACAGCCCCATAGCATGATGTTTCCACCCCCATGCTTCACAGTAGGTATGGTGTTCTTGGGATGCAACTCAGTATTCTTCTTCCTCCAAACACGACGAGTTGAGTTTATACCAAAAAGTTCTACTTTGGTTTCATCTGACCACATGACATTCTCCCAATCCTCTGCTGTATCATCCATGTGCTCTCTGGCAAACTTCAGACGGGCCTGGACATGCACTGGCTTCAGCAGCGGAACACGTCTGGCACTGCGGGATTTGATTCCCTGCCGTTGTAGTGTGTTACTGATGGTGACCTTTGTTACTTTGGTCCCAGCTCTCTGCAGGTCATTCACCAGGTCCCCCCGTGTGGTTCTGGGATCTTTGCTCACCGTTCTCATGATCATTTTGACCCCACGGGATGAGATCTTGCGTGGAGCCCCAGATCGAGGGAGATTATCAGTGGTCTTGTATGTCTTCCATTTTCTGATGATTGCTCCCACAGTTGATTTTTTCACACCAAGCTGCTTGCCTATTGTAGATTCACTCTTCCCAGTCTGGTGCAGGTCTACAATTCTTTTCCTGGTGTCCTTCGAAAGCTCTTTGGTCTTGGCCATGGCGGAGTTTGGAGTCTGACTGGTTGAGGCTGTGGACAGGTGTCTTTTATACAGATGATGAGGTCAAACAGGTGCCATTCATACAGGTAACGAGTGGGGGACAGAAAAGCTTCTTACAGAAGATGTTACAGGTCTGTGAGAGCCAGGGATTTTCCTTGTTTGAGTAAATAAATACTTATTTTCCACCCTGATTTACGAATAAATTCTTTACAAATCCTACCATGTGAATTCATGGATTTTTTTTCACATTCTGTCTCTCACAGTTGAAGTGTACCTCTGGTGCAAATTACTGACCTCTGTCATCATTTTAAGTGGGGGAACTTGCACAATCGGTGGCTGACTAAATACTTTTTTGCCCCACTGTAGATGCTCAAACAACAAGGCCTGTCCAGTTCTATCTATTCTCCGCTGCTCCTTTGTCCATCGTTTATTAATATGCTCCTCCATCCTTGCTGACAGACTGAGCGATGTTCATTACTCACAAGGAGAAAGCTCAAACACGCCCGCAAATGAAGACTGCACAGAGTTTTTGCTCACGCTGGCCCCGATGAAGAAAAGTGATGCCACTGCAGCCTTGACTGGGGTGCTAAGAAAACACCTGCACTCCCAGACCCACCTTAATGATCACTCGACGCAATGGGAGAACTTTAATGGGGCCCTGGAAGGGAGGAAGGAAGGAAGCTGCCAGCTTGCTAATTTTAGGCACTCTGCATCTCAGATGAAACACTGGAAATGGCAGAGAGGAGGCGTGGAGAGGCGGGAAAGATTTCTGTCTCTCACTTTTGACTTTCTGCATCATGTCTCTCTAACCATCATTACTCCATGCATCCGGTATGAGAGAGTCTCAGAGCTCTTTGATTCTCTGAATCATTTCTCCCTCTCTTCCTGTTTCCTAGCCCTCTCTTTCCCTCCCTCACTTCCCAGCTTTCTCTGCCTCATCCTTCCTTTTTCCAACTCTCCCTTTCATTCGCACCTCCCTCCCCTTCTGCCAGTACCTGAGTAAATAAACAGTGTTGTGTGGGATGCTAATTAGTGCAGGTTCAGGGACGTGACGAGCCCAGAGATGGATAAACAGCAAGGTGGGGAGGAGAAGAGATGAGATGGAGGGGGTGGAGGTGGAGGTAACCCACCCCAAGGGCAACACAACACACGAACACGTCAGATTAGCGGTGAAGGACAGACAAGAATGGTTTTGGCTTTCAACCCAACTCAGGGCGGCACTGAAGCAAAGGGAGCGTAGCAAAGCAGAGGACTTTAAGGGGCTTGCAGGGGAGTGAAGGGTACTGCCAGAGAAGGGTTCACATACTGGAGCTTTGGCCATGTTGAGAGGAAGAAAAAATGTTGTGTGAACCTTCTTAATGACGCCTGCTCCTAGAGACCCAGTGTGAGATCAAAAGAAATGCAGATGAATCCAACAGTTAAAACAAAAACAGGTCAATGTGAGGCAGCTTTTCCATATTTAACGTTGAATTGTCTTTTTGGGGGAGGGGGGTAAGCTGCAGGATGTGTAGGTAAGAAGGTAATGTTACAAAGGAGAGGTAAACGCAAACAAGTACACTCACAAGTGATGAATGTACCTCATTCATCACTTAAAACATTGCATCCCAACCTTTGGGATTCAACAAACACGTCACATGGGCTCAGGAACGCTGTTACTAACAACAACTGTGACTTTCAAATGTGCTCATTATAAACTGGATCCAGACTACTGTCCGCTTTCCATTTACAGTTACAAATTAGGAATAAATAAAGAAACTCTTTTAGTTACTGCTACATATAACAGGTGATCTTTGTCTGTAGGGACCATTTGCGGAACACCTTTGCATCATTTGCAGCCAGAAGTTGTAACAATTCATCCATTCATCTTGTTAGCCAGGTCAACTATTTGATGCTTAGCTGGCAAATGTAACCATTTATACTTTTAGCTAGCCAAACACACTTTATGCTAATAATTCCAGTTTATCTTCTTTGTTCGGCTGATAATTAATTTTTTTATCCACATTAAAGCTAACAAATTGACCTGCATCCTATAAAATTTAAACTTCTATTATATTATTTTATGTAACAGAAACCAAATGGAACCATTTATAAAAGGGACCTGATCTTAAATAAATCTCTAAGTGACCTTTAAAACACAGTATGTGCATTGCTGACTCACAAGCTATCACCTATTTACTGTGCTGTTTTGTATGAAACCGTCTAATCCAAGGTGAGACAGATCAATGGGTGAATCTGAGTTCTGGTCAGTAGCTTTACTCCCACTGAAAGTTCCTGCTTACAGAAAGGTTCATGATTTTGCTAACAGCAATTGTGACAGAGGTGCCCAAGATTTGATGACCAACAGACTGAGAAGCCAAAGCAGCCTTTGCAGTCCATTTCTACACAGGCAGGGGAAAAAACTGAGGGAACTTTACTCTATAGGAAGTTTGATGTCGGGAGTCTAATCAGCCTAATGCTTGTTATGTTGGCACATAACTGCATACAGCAACCCACACAGTCATTTTTCAGATTGCTCCGCTGCATGCCTTGTGATAATTGTTTGTGTGCTATCAGCGCTTGTGCCAGACACTGGGCTTTCTGTTTGCTGTGGGTGCTTTTGTTATGAAATGACAGCGTGTTTGCTTAATCAATCACAATCATCGGCGGCAGCACCCTCCCCTGCAAGAACATTATGGATCATGTTCTGTGGAGACACTATTCCAGAATTTCTGATGGCATGGAATAAAAAAAACTGGGATATAAAAATGTTTTTATACTTTCTTATGGACATTTCATGAACTTGTCGAGGTTTTGCATTTTTTTTAAAGCCTCTGAGATAAACCATTTCCTCCTCTGTGGATAATGTGTGTGTGCGTGTAGAAAGCGTGAATGTATGGGCGTACAGTTAATGTAAAATTGAAACCTGAAATGATTTCAAATACTCAGAATGAGGCGTTTTTAAAAATTCAAAAGGAAAATCATTATTTAATCAACACTACTCGAAACTCAAAGCAGGCAGAGATCCACGAGGAGAAAAGAAGATCTTTCTGTTTGCAAAAAGCTACTGCGCTCGAACATCAGCTCAGATTTCATCCTTCGGCCTATGATTGTGTGTTTTAAAGCTCAGCATTCAGATTCAAAGTGACAGAGTTTGTGACAAAAGACTTACTAGATAAGGTTCATATTTCCTAAGTTTGTTAAACTGTTTGATTTCTTTATTACACACACTCTTTAAGTGTTAAATGCACCAGAAATTAGTTTCCTGAGAAACAGTAATTTTGCAATGTTTAAGTACACTATAACTCTGTTTCTAAAAAAAATAACAAACTGTAGAACAAAGTGATTTGTAATCATTTGCACTCTAATTATTATTCCTGCAGTAGCCTAAGCTGCTCCAGCAGAGTGGCTCAGTGGCTGACAGTGCTGTGCTCGAACAAACATCTCCCACTGGTGACTGTGTTTAACTGTGAGCTTTACTAAACCTCAGCAGGAATGGTCAAATCGCCTTTATCTCCATGTATGATGTCTTCAGAAATTGTCTGTCTATCTCAGGCTTTGTTCACAGTCCATAAATCGAGCATCTGCTAAGGAGTCTCTGTTGGATTATAAAACCCAACTAAGACAAATGCTGTCTGGCAGGATCAAAGGCGAACTCGGACTGTAATAATCACTGATGCTGCTGTTAAATTAACCAGACGCTGCTCGCTCCAGTGGGAGGGATTCCTCTCTTCTGGCAGAGCAGGCGGTAGACCAGGTAAAAGAAAAGACAGGAAGTCTGTGGAAAAACGTCGAGACAGCTTGGAATCTCTACCCTACCAAGAAGCAGCGTTAACTGATTATGTAATCCGCAATCTTTAATGTTGCTCTGAGATGTTGCATGATTAAAAGACATCCCCAGATTAGGGACACATCACTAATGACAGGGGAAGGAAACCTTGGCGTTACACGGACTTGCATAAGCTTTTAATCTCACGTTAAGTCCACCTCAAACACTGATGAAGAGATGAGAAAGAGGAAGGTAGGGAGGACTGCCACGTATCTAAGAGGCCGAGGAAGAGAGGGGAAATGTGGGATATGTGATGGCTGGATGGACGAGCTATTTTTATAATGAGGTCAGTGTGAGCTGGGGGATTTCATTCCCCTGGGATGGACACACACACACAAGAACTGTGGTGCTGTGATGCTTCTGCTGAGTGAGACCGTCTCTGTCCACAGGAAGATGAGGAGGAGGAAACCCAGAGCTACCCAGGTCTTTCAGGGATTTTTGCCATACCCTGATTAATCCATCTCTGCTACTAGAATGAGAGCCGATCTTTAATTATGGAGCACGACTGACATTTTCTGATATCTCTAAAATGTTTAAAAACATAATGACAGTAAACCCTGCTCTCTACAGCCATCACATAATTTCATTCTCTAGTCCAATTTTTAATTCAAACTTTCCTTAACTTCTTAGTGTTTTTAATTCATCTGCCTAAAGCAGCAGGTAAATGTTCTGCTGGTGTAGCTCTTCAATGTCTCTGCATGGGGTCAATAAAGTTTATCTTAAAACAACTGACGTAGACCTGAGGTGTTTACCGATTGGATGATCTTTCCTTCCTTTTCAGCTGCTCACTTTCTGGTTGGTGCCCAGGTTGTGGTCCCCTCCCCCCCCAGTCTCCGCACTCCTCCTGTGAAGACACATCAACCCTTTCACTCATTTTTTTCCCAAATAGACAAAGTCAAAGCAATCACAAAATTTTGGTAAACGCTGACACAGATGTGGTGGATTATGGAGTCCCAAAGGGATCAAAATTATAATGTGGGATAAAAATTAAAAAAATAACAGGAAATAAAGAATAAATAAAGAATTATTTAAAAATAAAATAAAATAAAATGAGAAAAATCAACAATTAATAATAATAATTACCCCACCTAATAACACAGTAGTTTTCAGTTTTCAGTTTTATTTCAGTTTCAGTTGAGTCTGTCATACCGAGTGTGTGATTGCGCTGTGCGCACAGAAATTGAAAGCAGAACAAAATAAATAATAACATTTTTGCTGAGATGACTGGGAGCTCTCGTCGGTGCAGCCATCTTACGGCGCAACCGGAAGTAGGAAGCTTCACATAAGTAGGAAGATTAGGAAGTAGGAAGATTCACAGCTAGTTGTGAATATGCTAACTGTCAAGCTAACTAGCAAGGTCGAAACTGTATTATTACTCTGCATCAAAAATAAAGAACCCATCTTAGCAGACAGGTAATTCAGTTTTGCTGTAGTACCAGTATGTGAGGAGCAAAAAGCTAACTTTTTTTGTTATATTAGCCAAATTTAACTAGCTAGCTAGTTAGCTAGAGAGACTCAATAGCCTCAATAACTATGACTATAACTATAACTATAACTACTCAAATATGCTATCTAACTGGCACGCTAACTAGCAGGGTTGAAACTTAGCTTTAAAATATTTTAATTAGCATTAAAACAAACACAACAATCACCCTTCTTGTTTCTAATCTGTGGTTATGGTGTAAAAAAAATAAAGTTATTATATCTAGAGACAATAAAAATAATTAGTGAGAATACCTTGAGTAAAATTAATCTATAAATTGCAATTATTTTAATTACTTTAACTTATTTTAACTACTAAAAAAAAATACATGAAATATTTAAAATCCCATTGATTTAATTTAATGTTGAAAAAGCATAAATGTATTCCATTAATTATCTGGAGAAATACTGAGGTAGCTGATCAGAAATTTAAAGAGCAAACTGGTGTGATAACACACTGTACAGGATTGACAAGGTTTACACCCTAGCATGGCTCTGCATGGCCTGTTTCAGAAGTTTGCGCGCACACACACACTATATCAACAAATTCTCTCTTGCAACCCCTCGCTCACTCTAAACGCCTGTCGCTTTGACCCTCCATTAAGCTGAGCGAGTGCTCGTTTAGCCAACAGTGTCTCAGCAGTTGGGGACGCAGGCTGCCCACTCTGTCAGATCCAGCCGTATTAAATAAATAAGGAGCGCTCTTCTGTGTAAATTATTCATTTAACACGCCTTATCCTCCTCCAACAACCTTGTTAGAGCAACTCAGGAGTCGGAGGGGGGGGGAATGGGGCAGGGGTGGGGTAAAAGGAGGAGGAGGGGAGCAGACACCGCGGCTCATGTGCGACTCAGCAGAACCTGTGGTGCATCTCTAAGCTCTCAGGGCGTTCAGTTGTAGGGGGGCTAATTCGCTCTGACACCTCCTTTGTTTCAGGCGGAAAAGTGCTGCATACACACAGCTCCGTGTTCGCTCGCACGCGTGCACTCTCTGCACACACTGACATGCACAAACTTGGAGAGAAAGAGCACAAGAATGGAATTTTTAGTGCATATTCATATAATAATCCTTCTAGTTGTCTGGATAAATTATTGAGAAATAGGAGGCCGGGACACGCGATGCTGGAACGTGAGGGCTGCATTTGTTTTCTTGCTGCCTCAACTCGAATCAGACAACACAGCGAGTCATCCGCTCTAAACAAGCTGATTCTAATGAGCCGGGATGCTAACCTTGAGGACAAATACGCGACAGTACAGAACACCTCATATCTCAAGAGTGCACTCATGGCACGTCTGGGGAAACGTTTATGCAAGCTGGAGTAAAGCGCACAATAAGCATCTTTAGCATTTTCTTCATATATATTTTAGAATATAAATATCACACTGACCCTTTATTTTCAATTCAAAGTCAGCTGCACTCAAAGAACAGTTAATTCCTTCTGATTAGGTGGTCTAAAAGCTTAAGTAATAAGCTTCAAAGCAGAGCGTAATTCTTTCCAGGTATGGGGGAATTAAAAGTAAAGTCTTTCATACTTTAAGTCTGAGTTTTAACGCCATTTAAGTCTAACCTCACACCATGTGTCACAGTTTGTAGAAAAGAACGTCTGAATTTAAAGGAGACTGTGTTTTTTATTAGCACACATTACACTAGACTGGTGAGGTCTGACCGTCAGTCTGCAGCTGAATCAGGATCAGCCCGGCACAGACCGACACACTCACTCTCTCTCTCTCTCTGACTCCAGCGTTCAGGCCCAGAGCGGGAGGTTGTTATGTCAGCTCTGACAGTGCTCATTACCAGCCTCTACGCTCTGGATTGGAGTTAACAGGCTTTGGCGCAGGCGTAGGCCAGTTAGACCCGACTAGTACAATGGAATCAGTGTGTGTGTGTGTGTGCGTGCCTGTGCCGAGAGTTAATCACAAAACATTCTTTCATTTCTAAATCGCACCTCGGGGCCACTGTACATTACACCGATATGCTATGTGCAATGACATCTACTGCTTATTTCCATTCTCACTTGAGAAAAGTGCTCCATACGAGGGCTGACCGCTCAGCTTCCGCATGCCAAAAAGCGTTGGTGCACTGCTGTGCATCATTTCTGATTTATCGTGGAGAAGTTCTCACTCGAGTGTTTGGATGACTGAATGAAAACGAGATGCTTTTGCTCTCTTATCAGGGAGACAAGAAATCTAAATAGTCTGTGGAGGAGTATTAGGACCACGTTCAGCAGACGACAACTGTAATCTTCACATTTCGACTAATCTTGAAATTAAGATAAAATGACGCTGCAGTTTAAAAATAATCTTGTCACAACAAGTCACAGATTACTCATTTACACTCTGCCCGACTCTGCTGGGATCAGCTGGGTGTTGGTCATGATGGACCTACTACACAACCCTCACAGCGTGGTTCCTCCCATCTCTTCTTTACCTTTCTTGTCTGATATAAATGCCAATACCGATGTATCAGAAAACAGGCCGACAAAATCATGCAATAAACTCTTTGTCTGTCCGGGTGTAGAGCCTACTGTGGTGACTGTTATTCAGCAGGTGGGTAGGTTAGTGGGTCGGTCTCTTGCTCGTTCCAGTCCACATGCTTTAGTAGAGCTACTTCAGCAGCGACTGATCTATGATGGGGGTCACCGCCCCTCGAGGAGTAGCATCGGGAATTGAAGCGTGGATTTCTTGCTCATTAGACAAATGTATAAACCACTACACTATGAAGGTTCTTAGTCTATACAGTCAATCCAATCAACCACTTACAAATAGATCTGATCTTAACTTTGGGTATAAACCACACCTGTCCACAGAAAAAAAATCTTCCATTGCAGCCACCATGGGCAAGACCAAAGAGCTGACAAAGGACATGACAGGACTGTAGACCTGCACGAGGCCGGACAGAGGTACAAGCCATCGACAAGAACCTTGGTGAGAAGGTGAAAAATGTTGCGATCATTTAGAAATAGAAGAAATTTCAATGTCAAACTCTGTGTTGTGTTGAAGTGCCAGTTCAAATATGCAATAAGCTTAAACAACTTTTCCTTAAAATAAAAATGCAGAAGCTTCTTACTGTGAAAACAAACGCTGTCACCCATGAAACAATATGTTAAGGAGTGGTTTGCTCTTTTGGAACTTACAAATTTTCTTGCACGCTTAAATTTGCAGGTTGCAGAAGGGGGGGATTATCCAACCAGTTCTATACATGCCACCAACGTGCGCCACCTAGAGGAAAGAAAAGCAGCACAAGTCAAGATTTAAACATTTCTCATTTAAGTCCACAGACATTACAGCTTAGAAGCTTAATACGTAAAAGCAAAGAGATTTACATGATAGTTGTTTTGGTGTTAGCAGTTATCTGTTGCTGTCATATGGATCATTACACCGGCTCTGGTCTATCCTGCTGCTTTCAGGTGTCTCTGCAGGTCTTGCCCTCCTTCTCTGCCCGTCCCCTCGCAGCCCAGTAACCAGCAAGCGATGCCGGTGATTACACTTGATTAAGGCCTTCTACTTCAAACAGACCTGATGTGTATACAGCCCCTGACATGGCGGATAGGATAAAGAGCAGGTTGAGTTCTGTGTTTGTGTCGGCGTGCATGTGTATTTGTGTTTACCTAGATGGGAGGATGAACACCATTACACCTAGGCTTTGTGTACATACGATTGTAATGACAGCCTGTATAAAACATGCGGTGTTGTGTTGTTTATCATTAGGGGTGACTGCAGTTCATCGATGCAGTGTTTCTTCCCAGCCTAATTTTAAAAAGTTGTGGAAAACCTACTACCTTAACTTTGATTTAAAAGTCCAATTTTTAGATGTTAGGTGTGCCCCAACTCAACTACACCTAAATGCACCTACCTATGAGGCGGTGCCTCCTCATATGAGCTCTGCTGTATGTCTAAACCTGGGCATTGCCAAGCCCGTCATATTACTTTCCATGTTTTTCTAATCTCTAGGCAGAAAGAGGAGGACAAAAGTGTGAGGTGTCCCGCAGCTGCAGCACTGCACCCTGAATTAGCCCCGACCACATGAAAAGCTTTCGTCTCTATTCCAGGCCAGGGCGGGAAAATTACAGCCCTACTCGCTTTACTCTAGCATTAAACCTCAATTAGTGCACAAATACGCCGATGATGTCATCACCCAGGGACCCAAGAGCCCTGGAAAGAAGGGGCGCTGAACAGCAAGATACGCTCACGAACCACGTTGCTTTGAACTTTCGGGCCCTTCTTCTCAGCCGCTGAGAAACTCAGCTCAGTTTGGCGAGGAATAAGGTGACGCTCGTGCGATACGGCCTGGAAAAACAAACGTGCAAAAGAGGCTTGTGGCCTGGTTTGGCTAAATTTACCAGGAATTTTAATCCTGAGATGTAACTGGAGGTTTCCCAAGAGGAGAGAGAGGTCAGCGAGGTAGGACAAGAAAAACTCTGGTTTGACCCTCGGTGACCTGGCAGGAGACAGAGGAGGAGGTGGATGAGGAGGAGGGTGACGAGGCCTGGCTTCTATCCAAAAAACACACTGAGAGTTCACGCTGCCCTTCTCTCAGCAAACCACTTACATTACACAACAAACTTACATAATCATATGGAGGACTACAAAAACCAGCTGTAACGGCACCACATCACAATGATACATTTCATTATTGCTGTCACATATCTGAGCATTATTTCTGTTAATATAACTGACGCTGGCCTTTATTACAGGTTTTGGAATGAGCTTATTGGATACAGTTTTTTACTTTTAACTGGGAATCAGAGAACGTTTCCTTAAAGGACTGAAAAAGCCGTATCTGGAATTGATCAAATCGAAATCTTAATAAGAACCTATCCTGTGACAAGTGGTATAGTAACCAAACCTGACGTTTCTGCTTCTTGCTCCACCACCATTAACTGAATCGAATAAAATTTGAGAAAAACAATAAGAAAGTCTAAAAGTAAGACCCAAGCTCTAATAAAGTAATTCCCTTTTATCAAAAACCCCAGACACAGCACTCCCTGGATGTTTACTGTAATCTAAGGTAGTCCCCATGCTGTGGGGTCAATGTTCCTTCATGTCCTACAAAGAGGGGAGCGACTTCAGTGCAGCTCAGCATGGGATCACTCGCGGGCATCGCCTTGTACCCTTCTCCTTGTAACACCCTGTGAATAATGCATCGCAGCTCCCAGCAACTTCTCACAGGTCGTTTGAGCGAGCTGCTCGAGGACTACGGGTCCTCTTAGGTGTACCTCCACCTGAAGAGATGGATCACTCTCACATCTTCAAAGAGAAGTCAGTCAAACCATAGATTGTTAGTACCACCCCGTGGGTTTACAAAATGTTACTCGGTCTCTCACAGGTGCAGAGAAAGAGGATGGGGCCAGCATTTCTCAGAAAGTAGAACAAAATTTTTTTCCCCCTCTCCCATTGAGCCAAGCTCTGACAAAAACTTTGAGCAGCGGTGGGGGTGATGACGGGGGTGGTTGAGATCAAAAGCCTGCAAGTTCCTGGCGAGCGGACCCAATCAGCCGAGAGGGCCAAGGAGAGGAGGAGAGACAAGTGCTTCCCTTTTAAATTGATCCCACTGAGACCCTCAAGGTTCCCCTCGCAGGACTCGCAGAAAAGCGATAAAAATCTGGCCCTGTGGATCTGATGAGAGACTGGGAGGGGAGAAGGCTGAGAAGAAAGACTGTTTCGGGGGGGAAAGAGCGGCACAGAAAGAACAGAGAGGCACAGCGAGAGGAGATCAAGGAGAGACGAGAAGGGTGGGCTCATCCTCTGAAGGTGCATCCAGGCGGCGCCGTCGTGTGCCAGCGAAGAACCAGAGCAGTGAGGACCGGCACTATCAGCTATCTAAACCCATGTTACACGTCTGATCATGTGCTCAACCAATCAACCGTGGGTGTATCTTTATTATGCTCGGGTCCTGGCAGCTCGAAATATTGGCTCCTTCCAAGCTGGCCTGAGATCAGACTCTGGATGAGGCCGGTGTCGTTATCCGCAGCATGCTGGGGCCTCAAAGGAACACACGCTATCAGAGCAACCCAGAGACCCCACAGCGTGCCAGACTCACCACAGACCTGCCCGAGTCGCCAACACAAACACCCAAATGTGCTCAATAAGGTGCTGTGAATTTGCATTTCCTTTCCAGATCCACTGGATGTAGTTCATAGTAGAATAGAAAAGTTATTATCAGCAGGGGGGCCCAGTTATCAAAAGCAGCAAATGTGTGCGTCTTGTCAAATGTGACAGAAAAAATAAAGAAAATAATCATCTGCAAATCTCATTTATCACAAATTAGACTACATAGATTCTGAAACGTCCACAGGAAGCTCTTTGTCTTCATTAGATGATGTGAATGAAATAAAGCATACCTGGTAACAACTGAATAACTGAAATATATAGTTAGGTTTTTAATTTAAATTCAGATCCTAGACTGTGCTCACAGGTTTTTCCCCTGCTTGTGCCTTAAAACAACACAAAATGAGAATAAATAACAGAAACAGTCATCCAAAGAGCCAGTTTATAGCGCCAACATGTTATGGAAGTCCTGTGACGGGTATGTTTCCTGCAGGGTCATCCTGATAAAAACTGGGGATGTCTGAAAAAGATTGCAGTGACAGAGCTATGAGTTTAAAGGCTGTAAACGTCTATCCAATAATATACGAGAAAAATTTACTCTATCATAATTAGCTTCTTTTTTTGTGGGCAGTTAATGCTACCAAGTATTTCATTTCATAAACCTTTTCAATTAAATATAAACTTTATGTATTTGATTGGCAAGCACAGTAGGATCTGGATGGCGCTGTGTGCACTATACTGCTCTTTGCTACTCCACCAACAGCTGCATACGAGTGTGAACCCTCGGGCTCAAAGTGGGCTTGAAAACAACTAGTTTATATGACGTGCCTCTGACCGTCAGACGGAAACATTTTGCACCTTTTTTTCTCAAATGGTGGCACTCGAAGGCGGGGTGGCATTGCGGCTGTTGTGGAGAGGCGATACGGGATAATTGCGTAACTGTGGGGATAATGACACACGTTTTCACACGGCTTCGCACGGAAGCCACTTGTGGTGATGCCCGTGGTTGTAAACATGAAAACTGAACAGCCATGTGCAGTGCTGCGAGCTGAGAGTGCTGCAGAAAGCTGCAGAAATGTTCGGACACCGCGTAGCAAGAGGTGTGGAGGAAGGAAGGTTCAGATGCCGTCCGACCTGCCGACAGCCTTCTGTTTTTTGAAGAGCACACCGGCTCCTTTATTTCCATCTCTGTGACTCACTGCATCAAGCACACAAAAAGACAGGAGCTCTTGGAAAGAGACTTAGGAGGCAGTGGGATGCTGCCTGGAGGATGATGGCATGCTCTCTGCACCACTTTCAACTTTGGACATTTAGAACAGCTATAAACACTTTTGCCTTTAGACACGGTCAGACACACTGTATGGAGCATGAAGTATTTAATTTTAGGCATTCTGAGCTTGTTAGCGGGAGCAGGAGGCGGCAGGTGAGAGGTGAAGTCAGAAGGAAGCAGGCGGAGGAAACGTGAGCAGAGAAAAAGAAACATTCCTTGACTCGGCCAGAAAGAGGCCTGGTGGGCTAACTCTGAGCAGTTCAGCCCAGCGTCATGATGTGAGTGATTAGATAACAGAGCTCCATCTGATAATCACATACTCTGCTATTGCACTTCTTAGCTGTGTGACTGTAGCAGGCCAGAATAAGACAGCCAAACTGTGATGGATAGCCCACGCTGAGCAAGAATAACTTACAGCCTCATAAATAAGCAGATCTCTACTAATATGATTACAGTAGCCCTGAGGCTGACACACACCCCCTTCCCCTCTACCAGCCACGCTCCTCCTCTCCTTATGACAAGCACCCTGAAATCACGTCAGCGTTCGACATCAATATTTTGACATTTCATTCAGCTGACTCTCCAGACGGAGCCATTTATTTAATTAGCTGAATCAAAATTGGCAGGAGCGGCAAATTCAAAGTTAACGTGACTGGGGCTCAGTTGCCACAGGTAACCTTTTTGGAAGGACTTACTGTGGCAAATTGATTGCTGAGAGCGCAGACTCATCATGAGTGCTAATTTTCAGAAGCGGCGCACGGCGGAGCAGGGAAATAAGAGGCTCTATTTATAACAGAAGGAAACAGCAGAGGGGGATTAGCCTGTCATTAGAATAAAAGAACCCAGAAGAAGAATCAATTTCAAGGTTTAAAAAGCTGACAAACTCAGTTCACTCAGCTCTCCATCCTTCGCTGCTTCTGTCTCCGAGCTCACCCCGGACAGACCAGCCTACAGTCGGCCACATATGAGCTTTCATTGAGGCGCCAAGCTCGGATTTCACCCTCTTCTGCCTAAATGGAAAACTAAAACAGTTGTGTTGTTTTATTGCTGCAGTCACCTGAAAAGTATCACACTGCTGCTTTTTGATTTAAGGAAATATTCCATCATTTTACTTTCTGTGGGTTTGACTTTGTGGGGAACAAATAGCATTGAAAGCTTGGTTAATCCACACTCAGTATTTTGTTTTTCAAAAATATCATCCAGCCAGATAATCCTAGCAGAGCTGTCACTATCACTACATTAAATCTCTTTGGCATGAGCCGCTTTGTTTACAGATTTTACGCTGCTCATTTCAGTGTTCGCCTCCTACAGAGGGAAGTGAGTGTGTTTGATTTAGAGGCAGATGAAATACTAAAGACGGCATAACCGAACGTGTGCGGTTCACCTCTTATTGCAGATGAAAACAAGGAGGAGGACAATGACGACTCCCGTGCCAAAATCTTTCATCGAAGGTGATGATAGTCCTGCGCTGCCAGGAAGCTGTGACAGCATCCAGGAGACAACATAATAAAACTAAACTGCACGGCAACAACAAAGAAAGTCCCACTTTTAGCAAGTCATGCTCACTAATTTTACTCTTGGTCTTTAAAAGAGCAGCTTTGCATGACAGTTCAAACTAATTAATATTTATCTCATGCTGGGCCTTAGTTCATCCACTGTATGAAACCAGCTGTTTTAGGTCTTGCTCCTGTGTGTCTAGGACACAATTTTAGGTTTAGCATTCTTATACAGGGCTTTCTATATGTAAGGATCACGTTTCTAGACTTTTAGTCCATTTTCAACCAACAAATCATTGAGTTGACCTTCAAGGCCTTGGTGGATTGTAAGCCTGACTTTACCGGATTGTTAACATGACCCCACTCTACACCCCTACAAAATTTGATCACAGTATATCTGAAACTTTTCCAGCTACTTGTTTGCAAATAGAGTGTCAGCAAAAACTTCCAAAAAACCTCCTTGGCAGAGATAAGAATAGAGAAGCTGTCTAAAACTCTGAATTCACCACTGTAACAGTGTATTTCAGAAAATAAACAAGGCCACCTTAGATAAGACACTGAGGCACTATAAGCTTCATATGATTTGCATTGTTGTAGCTGTAAAACTGTGAGGATGACCACCATCACTGTGAAATATACACTCTAAAATCCAAGAGTTGCTCAGCGAGGTCACAGCATCCAACTCCTGTGCTGCCAGTGACTTTGTCACCTCCCCTTTCCATCAACAGCTCACTGAATTATGTGACATTTTCATTACTGGCACCCTACCTGGTCTACCTCCAGGTGTGCATAATGGAGACAGCCTTGGAAAACCACCATCTCCCAGCATGCCGTTGGGAATTGGACCAGGAAGGAAGCTTAGAGCCGATTACCAGGCTGAGAGGCAACCCAAATTGTGTCATCTTCCCACTCCCTCACCACAGAGCCCGCACCCCCCTGACCCAGGCCATCATGTGCCCGGGTGAAACACGGGGCACGTCTCTGGGACAGGAACCGCACAGGAAGCAGCGCAACTCGACAAAGACGGAAACTTGCGCAGGGGGGGAGAGGGCTGGGGATGAGATCAAATCGCAGAAAAGTAAACTTTTCCACCAACGCCACATCGCAGCAGAGGAGAGGCAAGCGGGGCGGGGGCACCGGCGCATTCCTCATTTGGGGAAGCAGCTAAGCTGGCTGTAGGAGGCGGCAGCGGAGGGATTTAGCGGGCCTCAATAGCGAGGATGAAATGAAGACGGGTTCGCGGTGTCGCTTTCAGAGGATGCTGCCAAGAGTCGTCACATTACTGATACAGAGGCAGGAAAACAGATTCAATTAATACAGCAGCAGACAGTAATGCTGGACTCTTCAATCCAATCCGCTTAGAGAACATCTTAATAGCGCATGAGAAGGAAGAATATTGTGCTAATCTGTCTTGTCTGCGGAGCGCTCCGACATCCCCCATTGATGTTGACATCCCTTTAACATGAGGTTAGTGGGTGTTTGGCCTCCCCTCCAGTCATTTGTGAGCTGCAGAGCCTGGAAATGATTAGGCCTGGGAGGGCAATTAGCCGGAGCATCGCCGAGCTAAATATAGTCCAGCTTGGCCCGGTGTTGCTCCTGGGTCACATCTACACTGCAGCCTCTACGCAGGCATGTTAGCGCAATCTGGATCCCGTTTTGTTTTATGACTGATGCGAAGGCCGCGCTGACTCAGGCCAGATAACATAACTCAGCCGTCGATCAGGTGTCTCCAGGGGAAAGGGAGTGGGAAGGAATCGCGTAAGGAAGAATAAAGAGATGAAGTTTAAAAGAGAAGCACATGTTAACCGTGATGTTCAGAAAATACCAGTCGACTTGATGAGCTGTACAATCGAAACCTTTTGGACTTATTTCGTAACAAGCTGCCTCAAATGAAGCATGGTTGGGAAAACATGCTTTCCCACAGCCTTACAGCAGCTAAACGGTATGCAGGGAAAGAATTCTTTCCCATCGCACAGCTCCCTGCCCCGCCAGTCCCCTCTAGTATCTCCAACCCCGAGTGAAGAAAAAAAAAGAAGAAAAAAAGGGGGAGATTTTATCCTTAAAAACAGGAGGTTCGCCCACTCGTTCACCTGGGACGGCTCTTGGATGGAGGAGGCAAGCTAGAGGGTTATAAGAGCCTGGGAATGTTTAACATCAAGAAAGCAATCAGAACGTAGCCGGAGCTCTGGGAATTAAGACAGGAAACATGGAGAGTAACCCCTTCCAGACCGAGAGGAAGGAGAAGAGGAAGTGATTTAGGTTTGGTGGCAAATTCATACTGTTACCTGAAAGTGTAAACTTCATTTCCGCCGATCTAAATGAAGCCATTTCACAGAAGTTTCACTTGTGCCTTCTTAGCCAGATCTCTGCTGCCGACATCAGTGATCACAAGGCTGATGAGGGGCTCAAACATAATACAAGAAAAGCACTGGAAAAATTTAAAAAAGCTCAACATAGGCTCTGCTTCAACTTCCCCATCACTGGTTTGACCTGGTGTATCTTTCAGCACAGTATACTTGTGTAGACCGAGGTGAAACATAAGTGGAAATGTTCTGGCACTACACTGAGCTCAGCACAAATTGTACAAGACAGCTCAGGAAACAGAGGTTTGCTTTGTGCCCTGAGCAGAGAGCATTTATCATCCAATAAAACCTGCAGTAAGAGACCTATTCCTGCACTGTCCTCTGACCCACAAGTGGCATCAAACAAGACCAAGTGCCCATAGGAACTCAGGAAATACATGATAGAGAGACTTTTTTGGTTAAATTTAACTTATAATTGGGAAAATAAGTTGAAAATCAAGAGTATTTTCTTGGGTCTCCGTATCAACTTTGAAATTCTAGTATCGTGACAACCCTATTAACTATATCAGTGGCCTCACCCCCAGACTCTGTTTTCATTATGGAAAGCATGACGGTGGGATTGAGGAGATCCTTAAAGTGTTCCTTCCATCACTTGACCGTATCATCAGTTGAGGTCAACAGCATTCCCACTGTATCGTGTATAAGTAGAGCACTGCTTCCCTCTCTGACAATTTGCAAGAATCATTTTGAGGCTGACAAAAGTGTTGATCCATGGTCTTAAACTAATCCCAGGGGAGTGGGACTCCCGGTATCTGACCTGGTACCTCTTCCAGGATCTGTCAGCTACCTCTAGGGTCCCACAGGCTAACCAAGTCCAATAAGACCCCTCCTTCAGCCTGACAGATCCCCTCTGGTGTTCATCACCTGGATCTGGGTTTACAGGCACTAATGATTTTGGACTCCCTCAGATTGCAATCAAAGCTCTACTGGGAATTAAAGACCATGGATGGGCACCTCAAGCAGACGTACCCGTGCTATAGCTCCACCCACTTGTTCTTTTCTTCTTTTGTAAGCTGCAAACAATCACTAGAAATCTAGCTGCTAGTGGTTGGTAGCAATAGGTCTCTAACTTTTTCTGACATGCCCCACTTTCCAATTTTATGAATTATTAATACTAAAAAACCATCCAAGCTGAATTTTTGTTGACCCACAGTTTGAGACTTACGGGCTTAAAGTGAGGATGAGGAGAGCTAAATGCCTTTATGAGCAGAGATGTGTTTTTTCAAGCAATCACTGTCTTGTTTGATTTTCACAGTTAACAAGCTGCGATTTCAAATAATGGTCAGACTAGAAATCTGCCCCAAGCAGCAACATTATTGATTACTTTTAAAGATGAATCAGTCATTTGTTGTGTCCATAAAATGTCAGAACATAGTGAAAAATGGCTGTACTCTCATCAAAGCCTCTCATTAATAATGCCATCACCAGTAATTATTGGGTATTATTATTAAATTAGCCATTTTTTTCAGTTGCTTGCCCAATTATTCCACGTCAAACTGCTTATGCACCTACAGTACATTCACAGTATTCAGTAGATCTCAAGATATTTTTCTTGGAATCACAGACTTGCTGATGGTGCAAGAAAAAAGTAAAGACATTCACAAAGTAATAAAGATTTAACATTTTGAAACATAACACATATATGCAATTCTGTCCCAGTTCAAGTAGGAAAACCTCAGGACCGGGAAACAAATAGTTTGAAGGAGAAAAACTGTACATAGCAGTGTACCAAGCAGTAACTTCCAGAACAGGAAAATAAAGCCAATACTGTAGTTAATCAAATACCCACTTGAGGGTGTCTTCAAATGTGAATCAATGGGTTTTGGGGAGTTGGAAGCCCGATGGACTGAAAGTCGTTCCTGTTCCACTTCTTTGAGGTATTTTTGAAGTCCAACGCCTGGGGTGCATGCGCAGTTGGTTCATTGTAATATAAAGTGTCTGTGGATGAGCGTCTGCGTTCGAAACAAACTGCCACGGACGTGGACATCCACATGAATCCTCGTTGACACAGTCTGATGACAGAATTAACAACACTTGGAACCAAAAATGGACCCAAGCGGACTCTAGCAGACTCAGGAGACATGTTAAAATTACCAAGATCAGTGACAAAATAAGCATGTTTAGGGTCAGGTACAAAAATTTGTTATGGTCTCAATAGCCAATTTCCCTTTTCACCAAAACTGTACAGGAAGGTAGCCATCTGCTGGACACACCTCCATTAAGTCTCATCACTGTGCACACTCTGTGCTGCTGATGCCTTTGAGCCTTTTGATCGAACAATCTCATAATAAAAACAGCATGCTGTGTAGTACAGCCTGCCCAAGAAGCTCATGCTTCAGTTTTAGTGAATGAAATTTTAGTATTTAATTTGTCAGATATGTTCATCTGTGTGTTCCACTTGTACAGTTTATGGACCGATCTTGCTAACCAAGCGTTAGCTCGGTGGTTCCCAAGCTTTTTTTGCTGGGCCCCCTTTGTTTTACAAGAAAAATGTTCGCGCCCCCCCCCTCCCTCGCGTGCACGCACACAAACACATCCTCCAACCACACACACCCATATTTTGCTCCATTTCGGTTTATTTCACACCTCAAACATTTAGTAGACAATTAAGCAAATACAAGTAATCTGCAATAAATTACAGGTAGTAAGAAAATAAACTACTAACTAGTTTACACTACGTGCACACCTACACGAGTATTTTTGAAAACGCAGCTGTTTCGTCCACACGTAAACGGCGTTTCGAATCACCGAAAACGGAGATTTTTTAAAACTCCTTTTTTGCGTTTACCTGTGGACGAGGAATACAGAGTTCGTCACACAATGTCAAAGGTATGTGCCTTCCACATCACGCTGTGCGGCATGTTATTGTTTACATGAGATGAATTGCAGAATGGCAGCTAGAGACAAAATACTGTTAATCTGACGATCTTCAGGTTTTACACGCTTACATTTACACATGCAGTTACTGTCCCTCCATTTACAAAGACAGAGGCGTCACGATGTGATTATTTTACATGTAGTTTTTTTTTTTTTCATGTGTAATAATATTCGACATTGCTATCAATACACTGCCTCTCTGTGCAAAATGGGTTTAAAAACATAAACAGCTGTGGGATACGGTTTGTCTGTGATTTAAACGGGGGGAATGAATCCTGGCAGGATCAGCCTGATGTTATTTGTATCCAGCTGTAACTTTACTGTATAAAGAGCCAACATCTCCAAAATGTCAGGAGTAGTTAGTCATTACAACAAGTGTTTGTGAACTAAAAATCAAGAATGTGGGATACTGTTTGTCCGTGATTTGAACAGCCCAGCGAAAACCAATTCTGTGGGGGAGACCTACCTCGGCACTTGTTCAGGTGAAGCCAAAGGGAAGATTTGCTTCACCATATTTTCTAGTCTTGGGCTTAGAATGAAGTTGGTTTGGAAACATATTCAGCGATGCTTCAGCTCCTGCTTTGCGTTTCTGTGGCCGCCCCGTGCTAGCAGTGTCCAAGCGTTTTGTTTTTTTCTCCCCCTTTTCATTCCCCCCCCCCCTCGCAATGGCTCTGCGTCCCCCCTAGGGGGCGGGCCCCACACTTTAGGAAGGTCTGCGTTAGCTGGTGACTCAGCACTCCAACCCCCCCTTGCTCAAAAAAACCCAAAAAAAACCCAACTAAACTAAACTAACTGCAGCTAAACCACAGAGTTCAAAATCCTTAGAGACACTGCAGGGAAACAATGCTACAAAATGCCCTTTTTTCATGAATGAGTTTCACAATAGAGGTCAACCAGTCAACCACTGACCAATCCACGATCTCTTTTACACTTCCCTTAATTCCCAACAAGCTTTCTACTTCTAGAAGAAACTCAGGAAAGAGACAGGCATAGGGAAAAGTCTAAACAGTACATGCTAGCACCACCTAAATAGCACCTACCAGAAAAAGCACACTGGACATAATCCCAGCCATAAATCGTATCCACTTCTTGCCCACCATATGAAATTCCCTGTAAGCCCTAACATTATGGCCATACCTAAAGATAGCAGTCCAGCTTGTAGGAGCAGAATAAAACTGGAAAATACATCCATCATAAAGAGGAGGAGGTTATTTTGGCAGTGTGCGGAGATGATAAAAGTGCATACATGCTCAGTGCCCCGTTTCTAAACTGTTTGTTAATCTATCATTTGGCACAAGGAGGAATGAGATAACAATACGGCGTGGCTTACGGTGAGCGTGGCCGCCGTGCAAAGATCGAAGCGTGTCCTTGGAGTGACATTATTTATTGAAATAAATTCACTCAAGCTGAAATGTGTATAGCGAATGCATTATGAACAGCGCTTCTGATGGAGTGGAGAGCGCATTAACTCACCGTAACATTGCCTTGCTCTTTTCAACAGATGTCCCTTGTGTGACACACGGCAGGGAAAATGGAGAGGAAAAGGTCTGAACGCTTTAAATTAGCCCTTTCACAAATGGAAGGGATTTTCCATTTGATGGCCTATTTGAACGTATAGACAATTCTGTGAGCCGAGATTCCGATCTTAATTACTTTGTTAATTAGCTGTGATTCATGGGGAAAAGCCTTGCCCTACCCAAAGTCCCTCTGTATTGCTTAGGGGGTTTCTGAGAAGCTCTCACATCCTCGCTGACTTTTTAAAGCACCAATCTTGCACTTGTGACACTGTCTGCCTTTGCTGAAGGGCCCCCTCCCCAAAAAAGAAAATGTCAGCAAACCCCACAGAGCCAGAGAGCCTTCGAATTCTACTGCCTGAGGAAGGCGAAGCAGATCGGGCCTTCTCCTACTCCCCGTCATTCCCTGATCCACCACGGACTCAGATCACAGGGATGCATTCCACAGATTTATGTTTATCGTTTTCCAATGAAAGAGTGATAGCTGGTGCAACTGCCCTGCATTGCTCCTTTCTCTCTGTGTGATAAATATAAAATATGGCCACTCGTGCTGGCTGCTTAAACTTGGCAGATCGTTGGAGCATTTAGTTAATCGGAGAAAAGCAGCATGAATAAAAAATAAATTTTAAAAAACGACAAGGCTTTGTCCAAACACCCCAACAAGAAGTTCTCACTCAACAAGGTGGATCAAGCCTTTTTCCTGTCATGCTGCATCCGGATTACGTGCCACCTACAGCGCTTAGTATCTCGGACAGCCAGGGCAGAACTTGGGGGGGGGGGGGGAGTAGGCGTTCTGGCATGCAGGTTAGCTTTCAGAGAGCAGCAGGCTAACAAAAAGGAAAGGTAAGGTCCAGCTGAGGCAGCTGCTTGCTATTACTCCATCCCAACCCCCCCAACTCCACTCTTCTCTGGCAGGAAATAAGCAATCATTTAGTACTGACAGGTACATGCTGAACCGCTGCTATCTCTGCTCTGAATCCAACCAAAAACTGGATTACAGCAGTTTAGTATTAACCTTAAGCGTCTTAAATATCTGTGCCGAGGTTAGCCTCATGGCTTTTAGAGTGTGAGCATATATTTTCCTGAGCAGGATAAAACGTGAAGTAACGCTGGTGTTCCACACTGAAGTGAGAGAGATCCAACTTCTGCTTTTAACAGAAAAAAGCATCTTGCACAAGGAAAGATATCCGATTTAAGTGTTTTTGGTGCGTGCGTTTGTGTAGTTGCCACTGAGACAGAAAAACATAACTGCAAACAAAGAAAAAGAAAATAGAAGGGGGAAAAAGCTCTTCTCAAACATGCAAGGTGCTTTTCTGGTCGTGAAAAGCAGTAATTTAGAGGTCTCTGGTGAGCCGCACAGGGTTCAGCGTGTCCAACAGGATTCGAAGTGTAGCTGCAGATCTGCCTTAATGCACTGCCAGGTCACCGTTTCTGTGTGAAAATGGCAATGCAAGGACAGTGTGACTGCTTGTAGCTTGGGGCAAATAAACAAGGTGGTAGTAGAACGAGGGGGGAAGGCAAAATGACTGCCAACCGGTCATGCTGCAGTGTAAATGTAAATCCATGTCTGTTAAGACTCATTATGGGGACTTCAAAGAATTTAAGAGATGGGAACAACAGCTTCAAGCTGCCATTTCATTATTGAACCAAACGGGAAAATGTGATCACAGATCCCTCTTTGTTCCTCCTTATGGCATCAAAGAAAACATTACAGTGTTTGCCACTGAGCTAGATTGAGTAGATCTAACTTGTAAATATTAATTTATAAGTTACTCCTCTTGTCTCAGTAGTAAGCTGCAATTAACTCCAACTCCGATGTCACGGAGTTACTGTTCTGCAGCCTCAGCACAGAGGAGCGTAGCTCTCCAACTCACAGCTGACCTCCAGAGCCCAACGACTACACCTGCCAGCTGCAGTCCATGACAGTGGAGTTAGGGACCACATCCGTCTGCAGCAGCAACAACATGGACAGGTGAGCCAGCCGGTAGATTTAAAAAACAGAAGAACAACTGAACTTTCAGATTCAGGGAGGGTTGCCCACCAGGAAACTAATCACAGACGAGTTGGGAGAAAAGAATGATAAAAATAAAAACACACACGTACGGTCTTAGCAAAGAAAGTGTATGTGTGCAAAACAATACGTCGTTATCATTACATTATCATTTTAACCAGTTAGATCACTACCAGATGTGCTATGATTACCAAGTGAAATCTTGAGAAATCTAATCAGTTCATCCTCGAGTACAAATGGATCTCCTCCTGGTGTTCCTGTGACATCACATCCAGAAGAATAGGATGGACATGAAGTTCTTCCTTTCCCTAAAGACAATGTTTAAGAGGTGAAGAGAATAGTATCGATGCACCAAAAGGGAAGGAACAAGCTCAAGTTTACAAGGTTACAAGACTCAAAACATCTAGACAGAACTAGTTATAGCTCACAACAAACAATGGGAGGAAAATTAAAAATAAAACCATATGCAAACACTTACTTAGATTGGTGGTAGATCAAGAAATTACACACGAACAGAAAAAGCACCCATATAGCTCTCTTATATGACTGTTTGGATCAGCCTGCTCTTATACTAGCTGTAGCCTATGGACACACATCCACTACTCCACTCAAATCAATGGGGAAAAAATCATAATAAACGCTGGGTGGCATGAAATTATATACTTACATATGGTATAAACTGCTAAGTGCTTTCAGCCTACATGGAGAAAATCAGTTGAGTTGCAGTCAAAACTGCAGAACCTGAGAACATGTCAAACTTTGGTCAATTTCAACTAAACTATAAGCTCATGAGGAACATCAGTGTGGTTGAATAAACAGTGAGGCTGTACTGAGGGCCAACCTGGAGCTATAAGTGACTGAGTGACACTATGACACCCACAGTGCCCAGCCTGCAAGGTTTTTGTTTTAGGCCTGCTGCTCTTCACCATCTAACTAACAGAAACCCATTTTATTCTTCAATACACAAACTACAGCCAACACACAATATAAATAATAAGTAAATACATTTTAGGAAAAACAGAACTTCAGTTTGTACTGCTGCTAAAAAAAACCTATAGTCAAATTATACCTTAAGTGACAGCCTCTTGGCAGCTTTATATTCAGAATAACAGGCTACAGACCAACACAGGAGATGCAGAGAATGTAAACTTAATATTAGAAGACAGGGCAATGAGACGTCCTCCCTTTCACTTAAATAGCCTCGTCCTTGTCCTAAATTTCCCAAATGTATTTTTCTTTCCAAAGAAATAAATCAAATCTAACATTAGCATGGCTGATGACACCGTGCCAAGGCGGCTAGGGCAAAATAAAAATGCCCACATACAGATAGGAGCAAACAAGCAGTCAGCTCTGTTGTTCTGTCTGCGAAAGCCCTGCAGGCCCTCGGGCTCGGGAACCACTTCTCCCACTACAAACAGCTCTGCACTCGGGCCCCAGATGTCTCATTACTGTAAAACAAGCAGAAAGATGAGCGACGTACAAGCCACTGGCCCACAACGCTGCCTCCCTTTCAATTAGAAAGGATTAGCCTAGCCTGAGCGGGCCTTCCTGTGCTGTGATATGCTACCTTGCCTCGTGCAGGACAGCCATATGTCAGAGTTAAATAAATTACAGAGGAGCTGAAAAGCTTGGCGATAGCAGAAAGGGAGTTATGGCTCCACTGAAGTGCACAACAGGCTTAATGGGAGTAGGATGCTATAGCCTCTATAAAACTTTACACCCAATGAAAGGGGGCGTGGGCAGAGAAACAGGTATACGCCTTCCCCCAGTGACTGCCATAAATTATACCTATAGGATCCCACAATTCCTCGGTGGATTTAGCAGTTTTACTCAGCGTGCATTAATCAAGTGATAAAGCCAAGCCTGTGAAATTTCTGCAGCGTCATGTTTTGGCTACACAAGCTGGACAGCTCTCATCCAGGCCCCGTGACACGCTGTCTAGGATGGGAGACCAAACCTAACGGGATAGCCAGGCCCTCATACTGCCTGCATCAGTCACTTTTATTGGCACAGGGCGGTGTGGGCTTTAACAAGACATTTTACTCGTCAAAGGAACCGACATTACATAACCATAAAACGATGAGGCCCACAAATCACCCGTCGACTTGTGACGCATGGAAGGGCTGGGCTTGTTGTGTGGCTCACAGCCCACTGCCGGTACACAGTCTGCACAGTCTAGTGTTTGCGGGTGAACTGGTAACGACAACAACAAAAGATCCCCAATGCAGCCCGTTTGCTCTGCGGGCCAGGCGAAAGCAGCCCAAGTGCTGGAGTTACGACAGCGTCCCACATAGAAACCAAAGTAAAACTACACTAACCCCTCTGCCCACCACGCCACATCATTTTCCAGGGAGTCTGTGCCATAGCTGGAGAGACTCCACTGACCAGGGGCGTCTGTGGTTGAACTGAGCTAGTCTGCAGGTCTGGAGAGGCAGGCAGGCTCCGCTACACCCCTGACATGGAGCACCATCGCAGGGGGAACGTCTGAGTAATGGCGGGGTAACTTGATCCAGGGCTGGGAAGGAGTGGGAGCAGCCCTGACGCCTAAATCATAGCTGTGGGATGGAGGCAGGGAGACACACAAATGTGTCTGGAGGAAAGATATGCCGAGAGATGAGAGGCTGAGGAGACAGTGGGTAGGGCAGGCAGAGAAATGAGCAGCAAGAGGAGAGCGGAGGGGAGGGAAGGTGAGATGGTATATCTGGGAAATGGCCAAATGACAGGGGATGAAAGCGAACGCCTCTCTGCTAACTTTCATGCGAGCGCCGTGCCCACCGCCGGAGTGGGAGGGGCCTCGGAGGGACGACAAGGCGTGGGTTTGGGTTTCAAATTCTCAAGCCCGTCTCAAACAGAATAAACACGCGTAGGCCCAAAATGACTTCCATTTTCCCTGATGTCTGGAGCTAAGTGAGATACTTAGACTGGCAGACAAATAAATATATCCCTCTTCATATAGGCCAAAACATTTAACTGGGAATTAACCTGCTCTACGGAGCAGAAAGCAAACAATCACTTTAACACTTACAGAGGCTAGCATAAAATAAATGTCAGTTACGTGCATCATTTTGCAGTAACTTCACCAACTAACAGGACATAACTGGCCTCGACAAGTTTCCTCATAACTGCTTGGATCGTTTGCTCATACCGAGGCTGCTAGCTTGTGGCTAACTATGAACTCCAGCATTAGCCCCTTTTCCTTTATCGGCTTCTTTAAAATGCTCACGTTCAGCTTGGTGAGCATTTTAAAGAAGCTGATATCTTTAGCCCCATTTTATTTTTTTAGAACAACTCCTATACTCTCTGTTTCTCATAAAAACATGACATAATATCAACATTTGGAACAAGAGAAGGCCAGACATATTTCACATTTTATATCAAGGAAAATAAGACACTGTAACACCGGTAACAACACAACAAAGTGTGTTAGCTCTGCTACTCTAGTAGAGTTAAAAATCAGCACTGTGTATGGCATTCAAACTCTTAAACTATAAGATTAAACTGCCTGCTAGTCCCTAAAGAATGCTTCTTACACAACATTAGTGATAACTTTAAGTGTCATGACTTGGGTCCTGCTTTACTGCGAGATGTGTAGAAAAACAGAACAGGGTTCACACAGAGTGGAGGATTCGGGGGGGTAGTAGGAGCACCATGCCTTGTTTTTGTAGGGGCCAACAAGAACCAGAACAAATGAAACCTACTTGATTCATGCTTATGGATTTATGCCCAAAGTAACCAGTTTAAATGTCATTTATTTCCTCTTAAGACTTAATGAAACTGAGACTTTTTTTTAAATAACTTTACACTTCAAAAATACTCTTGTTCTTCTTTAGCAACCATCAGTATTTGCAAAACATTGCAACAAAATTAGACCTTTAAAAATACCCTGCTATACACATTTAAAAAACTCCAATACAAAAATAGAGAATGATGAGAAAACCCCATGACTACACCAACTCATAGCAGGGCTAGGCCACTAAACCACTTCTTCATGATCGTGGCAGAACGCAGCTTCCTTTTCCTAAAACCTTTATATACAAACAGAGAGAACATCCTGCTACACATTTAAGAGCTGTTTTCAGTTGGAGGTTAAGCTTGGGGTTAAGGGCTTTGATCAAGGGCACCTCAGTGTGGAGGTATTGCAGAAAAAGGTATACACACTTTCTCACTAGGTCTGTAAGAGCTGTAACTGAAACTCGTTATCATAAAGCACCTGATTTGACTTGTGACGCATCACACTGACAAATCTAAAAAGTACCACCCTGTAACCGTTACCGTACAGGGTCGGTACTGAAGTCTACTCTCATCAAAGCACTCGGTGGCATTTTTGACCAAAATGGTTTGCTAGAAGTGGAACACAGCCAGGAACTATGCTAATACTCAGAGGGGCAGCCTAATATAATAATATACCTTAGCTGCCTGCAGCCTACAAATCCTGTAACAGTCAGTCATTAGACTTCACATGTAATTTTCATTAACTTTTCTTGGAAACAAGAGTCTAGCAAGACCAACAATTTAGCCGAGAAAGAAATGCTCACCAGACTATTACTGAACCACATCCTCCTTTTTTCCCCCATCCACAATATGGTCGCCTATTCATTATTCAGGCTAGAGATGCACTTTCCTTGTTCTTCAATCCGCCACTCTTGACTTCTTTGGGCAGCACTTAACAGATGCAATGCATATCATCTGCACAGAATTCAGATAGAACTAAAAAAAAATGGGGGGGAAAGTGGGCTACATGGGATGAGAAACTTTAAGGTTTTCTTTTCAAAACTCATACAGGAGAGTTCTATCTTTTTAGGAAAAGAGCTGCATGTTAATTCAGTTTTGCAGGGTCTATATTGGGCCCATAATGTAGACGCACCATAACTGAGAAAGTAGGCCAAGCCTTCCAGCAAGTTTCAGCTCAGAAAAACACATTTATTAGCAGCTACACAGTCCGACCTGCGAGCTAATCCATGCAGAATGACGGGCGGAATGTTCGGCTGTATTATCATATCCCTCGTGTAAAATGTCAACAAGTTTTGGGAATGCTCTCAGCTTCTTCTTTGTCTTTTTTTGTTACTCTACTACTTAGGCTGTTACTTCAAAGCTTGGAAACAGAATGATGCCTGAGTGCAGAAATCTGGTGTGTGCATGTGTGTGTGTTTGTGCGTTATGGTAACCTGATCTTGGTTATGATTGAGCGGAAATGTTAGACAAGCATCTAAGTTTCCTCTGCCTGCTTCCACCATCCTCATCTAGCCACATGTGAAACCACAGCTAAGCTGTGCGCCGGCTAGAACAAAATGCTCCGGTTGTTGTCGCTCAAACATGTTTACACGCTGGATGCTGGGCTTTGCATGCCAGCCCCTCGCTCATATTCTGGGAGCAGGGGGTGGTGGGAGATGTTATCATGTAGCACAATTCTTCTTTTTTTTAATCGTTGAACCTTAAAAGTGTGAGACGTTTCCCACGGTGAGTTGTGTGATAAAGGAGGTCGTGCGTGTGTGCGTGCGTGTAGGAAGACAGAGAGGGTGTTCCTCATGCTGAGTCATCTGTAGGCCAGAGTGTGGCTCTGAGTCGGCGAAAAAAAGAAAAATCTTTAAAAGAAAAATGTGTAGGCTAACCAATTTTCCAAGTGAGCAGAAAGCTGCTCTGTGAAATGAATAAAAGTAAATGCAAGTCATTTCCCAGATTTACCAAAGCCACAATCAAAGCTGATTTATGAGTACGTCATTAGCTTTATAAGTGGATATGTCACATAGTCTGGCAGCTAGCCTAAATGAAGTGCACACTCAGTTTACGCTGCCGTGCTCAGCTGGAGTGACCTGCGCTCATGTCACACGAGACAGTCCTTGCAAGGCAAACATAAAGCTGCCACTTAAAGGCAGAGAGCGCCATTCTGCACATCGCAAAAGGGCCACTTCACTCGAATTAGGTCAAATCAAAACATTTTGCCACTTATCTAGCCATGCAGGTCTGATGTCTATTAGCTCAGATTCTACTGTTCGAGGGGATCCTGGGTGCCCGTGCCACAGCCCTATGATTCTTCTACCCGGGGTTAAGCTGTGTGGCATCTTACTGATATTCCAGGAAGTCCCACAAGGAAGATACACAACAGAGCAAACTTTAGGGGAATGTCCTAATTAAATTAGTCTAGCTACGAGACGCAGCCATCATATACATTTCTAAATCCTGGTGACTTCCTTTTTGAGTTACTGCATTTACAGAGATTTTCAGAAAACTTGACCTCTGACCTTGAATATGAGGTCACACGTAATTGGAATTTTTAATACATACACTACTGGTCAAACGTTTTAGAAAACCCCAGTTTTTCCAGTTATTCATTGCAATTCAAGTCATTCAAGTTTAGTGAATAATTAAGTTAAACCCTACAACCATAATGGGTGGCTGTGGCTCAGGTGGTAGAGCAGATCGGCTACCGATTGGAAGGTTAGTTGTTCGATCCTTGGCTTCCCCAGTCTGCATGTCAAATATCCTTGGGCAAGATACTAACCCCAAGTTGCCCTCCGATGTGTTCATCAGAGTGTGAATGTGTGTGAACATAGATTAGTTTGCACTTGTGTTTAGAAGTGCTTGTGTGAATGAGGCATGTTGTATACAGCGCTTTGAGTTAGGGCTGCTCAATTAATCGAATTTTAATCACGATTACGATCTGGGCTTTCAACGATCATTAAAAATGACTGAGCTGATTATTAGCCCCTCCCTCGTGCTTTACTCTCTGCTCTGTGTGACAAATCGAGCGCACCTCTCTGCATTTCGAACACGTGTCACAACAATTAAGAACAGCGGTCCCCAACCTTTTTTGCACCACGGACCAGTTTATGCCCGACAATATTTTCACGGACCGGCCTTTAAGGTGTCGCGGATAAATCCAACAAAATAAAACTAGTACCGGTACCGAAAAAAAGAAAATTTATTCATAACACACGTGAAAAGACCCAGGAAAACAGAGTAAACGATAAAAACGATAACAAAATAACGCTGAAAACCGATAAAAACCCTGAAAACTATACATTTCACACCTGAGCCTCAACTCTCGCGGCCCGGTACCAAACGACTCACAGACCGGTACCGGTCCGAGGCCCGGGGGTTGGGGACCGCTGATTAAGAGGACCTGAGGGAAGCTCGGAAAGCTAAGCAGAAGTTATTTGGAGAGGAGAGTGACTGCTGTTGTTTGAAAAGAGGTAAAAAAAACTTCAGTGGTGTGGAAACATTATGGGTTCGCGGAGTCAGACGTGGATCAAGTAGAAACAGTGTGTAAACTTTGCTACGGTGTCGTAGCTGCACCACAGAGCAACACTGCAAAGTTCACTAAACATAGATGTTTACATTTTTCATTTATTTTTATATTGCAAACATTTGCACTGTTATCAGTATTTGCACACTATTTTATATTATTTTTTGACAATCTTTAAAGTCATTATTCAACACATTGTTATTGTTAAATAAATATCGTCAAATAATCGAGATCTCAATTTCAGTGAAAATAATCGCGATTATCATTTTTGCCATAATCGAGCAGCCCTACTTTGAGTACTCTGGGAGAGTAGAAAAGCACTATATAAGAATCAGTCCACTTACCATAAACCACCTATCTAAATGTATTTATTTTATTGAGACCTTTCCTCTTTCTTTTCACTTTTCCTTACACTTAATTCTTTGTACAGCATACAAATACTCATTTTCTCATGCAAATATTGGCAGGGTGCTGCCATCACACCTCACTGCTTGGGTTAACAGCGCCTGCAGCTTTGATCGGGGATCCTGACCATTTTGGTGATCAGATAATAGCCTTGTGTTTACAACATCAGAAATCATTGAAATAAATTCATTACAATACTGAGTGAGAGTGGAGGAGATCACCAAATGTTCTGTTCAGCTCACAAGAAACCAAAAACTACATTTGCTATAACATGTAATATATCGACTACTGTCTCTATGCTGTCTGTGGCAGCTTTGCTATAAAAACTACTTTCAGTAATGTATCCATTATGTTTAATTAGTCAACTGACTAATTGTCAGGAATTTCTTCTCCAGTAGAAGGCCGTTCCAGAGAAATCTTCAGATTTTCCCATAGAAATAACGGCCAGGGACGCACACAGCAAGGACTTCACAAATATTCAGGTCACTAAGAGTGAAAGGCAGCCAGCTGCTCTGCTGCCTTTAATGCTTCATTTAAGTTCACAATAAATATGCTGCGCTCGTCTCCGTGGGCATTTTTTTTTTAATTCTAAAGAAGAGAGTAAAGAAAATGGCAAGTGCAGCATATTCATTATTACTTTAAATTAGCTGGAAGTCCAGCAGTGCTTATATACATTTTTTTATTTTAATTTTTCCTTTTTCAGAGTTTTTCCTTCCATAAAAGACGTTATTACCCAGGGCCAAAGGAAACACATTAGCACCGTAAATGTTTGATTGACAGGGTTTATTTAGATAGAATGGAGTATTTATTCTTATGATACAGTCATAAATAACAGGAAAATACACATTCTGATGACATTCTGGGGACAAGTTTATTCCTTTTAAATAAGGGAGTGATTCATTTAAAATGTTAGCATATTTCTTTCTCCATCAATCTGAGAGAACATTGCATATACTATCAGTTTAACAGTGGACTGTCCTCCTAACTTTGGTTGCTGTTAGCTGGCTAGCCCCTGCCAACTGCATGTTTTCGCTGCCAGCTACTAGAGGTGGGAATCACCATACATCCCACGATACGATATTATCACAATACTTAACGCACGATACGATATTATTGCAATTTTTTAAAATATTTTGCGATCTTCAGATTCTGTACATAAAGGTAAACTTTATCAATATTCATTTTATCTAATATCAAAGTCTCACACTCAGTCTTTCTCTCATTTTAGTTTTATTGTTGACAAACTGAACGGTTTGTATTACAGTCTAGTCCAACTTAACTGAACACAACCATCTGGTACAATTATAGCTATTCTGAACTATGAAATTTATGAAAACTATGCAGCCCCTTCAGCAACTGAAGAATTTGAAAGTAAATTAAAACAAAATATAATTTTACATTAAATAAAAAAGTTTTAAACTTAATTAAAATAAAACATGTCTTAAATTAAAATAAGTAAACTGTCATGTTTATTGCTGCCAAAAAAAAAGTTAAACACATTTGGACAGTGAAGGAATGTCAGGATTCTTGCTCAGAAAAAGGATCAACATGCTCTGAAGTCAGAGCACAAAAACCTTTTTTGTAACAAAATATCAATTTCTGCTGTCCCTGTATCGATACATTATTAGCAAACAAAATATCACCATACTACACAGTATCGATTTTTCCCCCACCCCTACCAGCTACCTCAGCTGCCACATGGGTGGATAAATTCCTGTGACCCTCAGATCTCTTTACTATGATCAGCTGTGAAGTGGACAATCACACTAACCAGAACCTGCATCTGATGGAGAGCTGATGGCATCGAGTACATCATGTTCAGCAAGGCAGCAGTGTAGGGAAGAAAGAGAAAATTCCTCTGTTTATCTATTTGCCAAAATCTAGTGGATAGTTTGAAAATCTGCAGACAACTACCTGCTAAAAAGTAATAAATAATAACTTGGTAGCTCGCGTCTTATATTATACATACACACGTAGACAGGACAGGATTATTAAGTGCTGTTAAACAGAGCAAGAAATTAAACACAGCTTTTCCAAGCATCCTAGTTATATTTTGGATGCTTATATTATTCTACTAGAAATAAAATGTTTCCACAGCAACAATAACAATAATTATTTGTTTTTTGCCCGTTACAGTTCAAACCTTTCCTGAAGTTTGTATGCTGTGTATAAACTGGAAGCTCACTCTCAGTTTTAACTTGATTTTACAAACTTTGAGCATTACAAAGTTAAATACTCAGCATTGGTCAGTTTTTCAGGGGGGCTAGTATTTTGTCAGGCTAAAAGAGGTGATGATAATGATGACTCCCTCCTGGCTACTCCATGCTTTCATTCACACACTATAAAGCTGCATGGCCTGGATATGACATCCAGGTCCTAGGCTAGGACACTGTTTGTAGAGAGAGAGATTTTTCTGTCAATTCTTCAGCTTTTCTTTTCTTTTTTTGGTTTCATTGTTTTTTCTGTGAGCCAGCCAATCAGAACAGAAACAGAATGCAGGATTTCCAGTGATGACAACAAGCTCAATCACACTGGAGAGGCTGGTGGTAGGAAACTGAGTGGTGGCGGTTACTGTTTGTGAAGCATGTGTTGGAGGAGTTTTGTTATGAGTGTAAGACCTCCACCAAATGCAGAAAGTCATCTTCTGATTTGAGTGGCATGACCCGTTTTCCATCATCAGCACAAATATCGCTGAAACAGCGATTTCTGTGAATAAAGGGTTTTCCATTGAAAACATTTTTTCTGTTAATGTGCCACCACATGAGATATTCTGCACTTCTGAATTAGTTCTCACTGGCATCAAATCAAGCAGACCAGCAAGAGGAGAAAAAGAGCTCTTCTCTAAAACACTGCCAGCCAGGTGCTCTTGAGCAAGGCACTGAACTGAAGTTTCAGCCTTTCCACAGTAAAGATAGACTGTTACAGCATCTTTATTATGTATAAATAAATAAATACTGGGCTGCTGTAGATGGTGACCATAATATATAGCTGTGTCTAGAAAGAAAGACCAAGAATACTGGCTGGAACATGTATACCACAGCAAGACAGATTTCCAGCTCCAAATAGATGGCTCTGACTGGCGGGGAATTTTCTCCCTCGATCCTCTCCAAAATCCGTCATTAAAACATCTTTAAAAGCGTTTAATATCCACTTTCCATTTTCTGTGAAAGAACTGAAAAGGGCATCAACAGCAGCCCATCGGCCTGTTTACTGAGATCAGAACTGGAACCAAAAATCTAAAAACCACATAACAGTGTAACAAAGATTTCATTCCACTTCTAGTACATGTCACATTGTTGTCATACTACAAATTCTCTGACTCTCCCACAGCTCCCATAAACAGACAGCTGATCTAAAACTGAAGCCTGCAAATCACATGTCTATTAAAGACGCCAACCCTCCTCCAGCCTTGGATTTCCACTGTGTGAAAATGTCACTAAGCAATGCCAATTAAGTCAAAACCTTGACTTCCACATCAAACAGCATGCCTGAAAGAAAAAACAAAAAGAAGCCCTCTGTGGCTCTACAAACGAGCAGCGGGAAGGTTTTGCTGACTCAGGTGTGATGGTTCCACTGTGACGCATGGATGCGCAAACCGGGCCGACATTGGAAGAGTGATCAGAGGGAAACATTACCATCTCATCACAAAAATCAACATCTGGATAAGCGAGACTGCACTTGGAAACAAGCGCTCTGGACACATGCAGGTAAACTGAGCTCTTCTGGGACTATCACCAGAGGTATGTTTGGAGGGGGGGAAATGAGCAGCATTTGATGAAGAGAACAGCTTGTCAGCTGTTAAGCACAGAGGTAGAAACATTTTTGGGGGTTGGACAGCAGCCACTGGCACTTAAAACAATGCACAGAGAGTGGGGAGAGTGGATTCCCCTAAACACGTTTCAGAAATACTCAGTACTGCTGATTTCATCTGCTTTTATTCCAAAGCAGGATTACCACCATCTCCTGTGCCACTGCCCAAGATCGCAGAGTTGAACTGCAGAATGACTAGGGATGGGTACCGGTATCCGGTGCCATGATGGCACCGGTTCTGACATAAACGGTAGTAACCAGACCGAAAAGCAGCGCACACTTCGGTGCTTTATTTCGGTGCTTTTTTTTCCTGAGCTGTGATACACTTTAGATTCTAGCCAATCATTTTACGTTTCCGAGGATAGTAGGCGGGTCCAGGTACGTACGTTCTTTTAGAACAGAGCTTCAGATTAAAAATGCCCAAAGCAAAGCGGTCAAAGTCTGGCTGTACTTCACAGCAAAATATGCAAACTCAGCAGCCTGTAACAAGTGCTTTAAGGTGATACTGTGATACTGTCAAAGGAGGTAACACCTCGAATCCGATGAAACACCTGGCGATGCATAGCGTTTTTTTTAAAAGCCGAGAAATGCGCCGTATTTGATAGCTTGCTGCGAGACCTCACACCGAGCGCATCTACTGCGGGTGTGGTGCCTGTTATCGGACCCCGAGTTAGCAACATCCCCCAAAAACCCGAAGAGGAGAGTCCTGGCCCCTAGCCCTGCCAGTGTAGCAGAAATGATGACGGATGATGATGCAGCAGCAGCCGTTCTTCTCTGAGTGAGGAGCTTAATGTTGTTGGTGTGTAATTTACGTTGAGTAAGCTAACTACGTTATTAATGCATCTAAGGTGAACTAGCAAACATCATCATAGCTACATGCGGCTGTCTTCTTGTTTGATGGCAGATACTCCCTTCACCTCCCTTCACCTTTTAGCCAAAAAGGCTAAAATGACCAAAGAAAAAGTGGAAAACAGTTAAACATGAGAGATTTTTGGACAAAGTTTGTGTTTTTTCCATTGTTTAAGCACTGCTTCCAGCCAGGAGTGATACCATATATGCCCCATAGCTGCAGAAAAGGCTAACATTGTTATCTTTTTACAAAAAAACAGCTGAACATGAGAGGTTTTTGGACCAATTTTGTGTTCTCCATTCTTTAAGCACCGGTTTGAGCACCGTTTAAGCACTGGCACTGTTTCAAAAGTACCAGTTTGGCACCGGTATAGGATAAAACCTAAACGATACACATCCCTAAGAATGACAGACTCAGTGAGCGCCCATGATAACAATTAGTTATTTTTCAGAAGATATCATGCAAAATAAGTGTTCACAGAGGGTGAATGTATAATCACATCACATGTGCACATTCCAATCTCCACTACAAATCACAGAGAGTTCTGTGTCAAGCACTGTACACAGTTTCACATAAAAAAGTGATTAAAAACCGATTAAAACACTCTGAAACAAATGGTGTGCATGTTGCAGATGTTTTGGGAACCTCTTGAATAAACACCGCAGCTCTTAATCTGCAAAGGGCCTGAGGTGGAAAATATACAAGTACATCTATTATTATCTACTTTAAAAATCACATATGCTATAATAAAATCACAACTTCTGACAATTAAGAAATGTTTTGGGGGCTGCATCTCATTGCACTGCTCCAAAAGGTCCTATAAATTCTTGGCAGCATGACTTGCAGTGTTCTTTATTTTAGATATTTGACACATATATTTGTATAAATGACAAAATCTCTGCCAGCCACTAAATGTCAGCTGGCATTATACTGCATATCCTGGCTAAACCCCTGACCCATCTGCACAGTCTTAGTTATAACGTCTACAGCAATCAAGACTGATATCCATCAAATTTATACACACTGAGGCTCCAGCTCGATCCTCCACTCACACGTTAAAAGCCCAGGAACTGAGCTGAGGGCGGACGTTGGGTTGCATTCAAAACAATATGAATCAGCCTAGTATCTGCTTCCACATGTCTCGGGTCTGCGTTGTGTCAGTGTACACATCTCACTGCAGGGAATCCTATCCTGATGACGTATTTGTGCACAGCACAGCTGCAGGGTTAGCCGCAGGCCTGCTCTGCATTAGCTACACACAGCCTGTATGACATCGTAGTTACATTTCCTCTACCCACCGTGTGATGCATGAGTACTTTTACACCAAATTCCACACTTTCTGGAGACTGTTACTTCAGTTTGAAGCCGCTATCCACACTATAAATCAACACCAGAGCCAGGGATTGTTCCCGCTGCAAGTACAAGGTACCCTGACAACATTGCAAAGCGAGCCGTTTTCGGCCTCGTTTTTCCCCCCTGTAAGCTACGGGTCGGGTGCAAATGTTGAATAACCTTTAAACTTGTCTCACCTGGATCCCCAGTTATGTGGCGGATGTGCCCTCAAACTACAGGGTGGCTCATTTTTCTTAAAAACCTGGCAAAAACGTCGATCCTCAAAACTGTTTCTCTACAGCCATTTTGAGCCAAACCATCCGCTTGATCCGGCGAGGGGTGATGAATGTGTGCGACTCATCAAACGCTTACGTTTCTCGACGTTCCCACACTTCAACTATATTTTAAAAGTTAAATAACAAACAATTATTCCACTCTGCAACTGGAAGTGTCAGTCTGAGTGAAAAGGGAAGAACATAATACAGTCGCTCATTTCTTTTATCACCCCGTTTAGGCATAAATAGTACGGTCCGTTAAATTCTGGGGACCTACTTTCCTCTGTTCTGTCAGAGCAGCCAATGAGTAGCCGTGTAATAACCTGTAGCAGCGCAGCACAGCACTGAAGCTGTCAGACAACTCAGACACATCAAACTTATAAGAGCGGGGTCACTGCAGGACACGGTAACAGACGCATAACGGTGTTTCGAAACTTTAGACGAAAGCACGTAACCACACATACAACTACTGTATGTGTGCAGTATGCAACAGGGTATTTTATTTAAGGCTGCAGTGACACAAGGGACCCCATTCCTTTGGAGGGGCCTCAGTCTTGCCTTGTAGGAAATGTGTGCATATACCTTCTTACATATATTTTTGTTTAACTGAGTTTTTACTTATTAGTATTAGTAGTATATAAAGGTAGCATCTAAAACAACTATAATTCTGCATCAAAAAATCACAGTAAAGATTGGGATGTCTCAAACGCTGATGAAAAATAATCATTCACTGTTTTATTTTAATTTTATTTTGAAATTACTTAATTCACTTCTGGGGGGTTTTCTGATTTTCTGCTGCATCTGAGTGTCTTTTCAATCAGTTAAATTCCATATGTAATGCAGTGCAAAAGTCTTGAGCCACACGTTTTTGTTTTCTTTGTATTTTACCAGGAAAGCAGTAAATAGGTGGAGTGAATTTTTTTTGAAACTGCACAAATTTAAACGGTAACACTAAACAAAAAGCAAAAACAGTTTGTACAATTCTAGCAAGCTTGAAAGTGGATACGTGGTTTGACCACCTCTATTACTTTATCAACACAGCCAATTCATCTGTTTATTCCTTGATAATTTTGCACTTATAATGATTGCTTTAAACTGTTCCTTTTCCTGGGTGGAATGATTGTACAACATACATGTTTAATGACTTTTATAAACAAAAATTGAGTTCACCAATTTGACTTTAATATAATATATATATTTTAAGTGGTGCTGAAGCTTATACAATATCCTATTAACTTCTTGTTATTGATCATAAATGACTATAATTGGTAGTTTCACTTACACAGCGCAAAAAAGTATTAGTCACTCATCAGAATGACTAATACTCAGAACAATGGGGAAGTCCAAGGAACTCAAGGAGGGTGTCTTGGGGCTATTTCTAAACAAATGCAAATTCCAGGATCCTTGGTTTAAACAATTGTAACTAAGTACAAGTTATGTAAACCTGGTAATTTGTTAGGAACAAAAGGATCCCACACCGTTTGATGGAAATGACACCCTGAAAATGAAAGTCAAAAAATGATGCAGCAAGCTAGTCCATTTAGCTGAAATTTCATTGGAGCAACTCAAAATGGTACTCAGTAGTTTGTATGACCCCTACATGCTAGTATTCCTGCACCTAATAAGATTATGGATGGTGTCCTGGGGGATCTCCTCCTAGATCTGGACCAGGGTCTCACTGAGCTCCTGGACAGTCTAAGGTTCAACCTGGTGGTGCTGGATAGACCACAACATAATGTCCCACAGATGTTCCATTGGATTTAGGTCAGGCGAGCATGGGGGCCAGTTAATGGTGTCAATTCCTTTATCCTTCAGGAACTGCCTGCATACTCTCACCGTATGTGGCCAGACATTGTCGTGCACCAGGAGAAACCCAGGACTACTTGCACAAGTGCAGGGTCTGACAATGGGTCCAAGAATCTCATCCTGATACTTAATGGCAGTCAGGGTGCCATTGCCTAGCCTGTAGAGGTCTGCATGTGCCTCCATTCCTGACCCACCACCAATCTGGTCGAGCTGAACAATGTTAGATGCAGCATAATGTTCTCTACAACTTCTCCAGACACTTCTACATCTGTCACATGTGCTCAGGGTGAACCTGCTCTCATCTGTGAAAAGCACAGGGCACCAGTGGTGGAACTGCCAATTCTGGTATTCTATGGCAAATGTCTGTTGAGCTTCATGGTGCCAGGGAGTGAGCACAAGGCCCACTAAAGGACGTCGGGCCTCAGGTCACCCTCATGAAGTCTGTTTCTAGTTGTTTGGTCAGAGATTGTGACCTGCTGAAGGTCATTTTGTAGCTCTGGCAGTGCTCATAATGTTCCTCTTTATACAATTGAGCAGATACTGGTCCTGCTGATGGGTTAAGGACCCTCTTCAGCTCAGTGAATAACTGTCCATCTCCTGGAATCTCCTCCATGTTCTTGAGAGTGTGGGAGACACAGCAAACCTCACGGCAATGACACATATTGATGTACCATCCTGGTTGAGTTGGACTACCTGTGTAACCTCTGTAGGGTCCAGGTTTCCTTCATGCTACCAGTAGTGACACTGACCCTCGCTGAGCATAAAACTAGTAAAAACACAGTCATAAGGAGTGGCCTCCACCTTAAAACCCTTCCTGTGTTGGGGTAAGCTCATTGCTGCTTCTCTAATGCAGCTGTTGTTAATTTCATTATACCACCAAAGCAGCTGAAACTGATTAACAACCCCCTCCACTACTTAACTGATCACATCAATATCCCACAAGTTTAACTTACTTGATGCTGTCCTCTGATTAAAAAGTCTTCCTTTAATTATTATTATTATTTGAATAGTGTAGATAGACTGAGTTCTTAGTGTAGTGTTCTCTATATAAATGTATTTGAGCCTTCAATAATAGAGGACAGGATAACAAGTACACTCAGAGCAGTTAGTCTTAATGATAGCAATACTTCTGCATTATCTAGTTCGTGTTTGTTGATGCTTCGGGCTCCTTTAAGAATTCTAATGAAGTCCATATTAATTGCTGCATTACATTACTGGATAAGTCAGTTATGACACTTATGCATAACCCAAAACATACACATTCAGACATACATGTAAATTGATGCGCACACGGACACACACACACACACACTGCCTTTCTGCTGGTGTTTCACACTGCATTCTTGGTGCAATGAAGCATGCTGTTGTTAGTTTTGCAATTTGAGTCACCTGGGGCTACACATGTCCCATTCTGTTAACCGCTGTCAAAGGCCGCAGTGTATAGTCTGTGGCAGGTGGCGATGCTGTCTGCTTGTGCATGCTTGTGTGTGTGGATGACAGACAGAAAAAGAAGCATTCGGTTACATGTTACTTCGGATTTCTCCATCTTTTTTTCTTTCTTTTTTGTGTGTCTCTGTTCTTCTCCTGCACACACATGCATGCTCAGACACACACAGCTTTGAGAACAAAGGCATGTAATCAGGAACTTCAGTACAGGTGTTGTCACTGCTGCTTTTACTGAAAGCCTCTGTTTCATGCTGATAGTGCTCGGCGAGTGATATCAATATTTCTCATCTCCCAAAACAGGATATGAAAGAGAGCTGCCTTTTTCGATGAAACACAAAGGTACCACTCTCGAGCATTTGTGTCTCATAACTGTAACACTTGATGAAATCATCAGGTATCACTGTGAAACATATGATTAAACATCCAAAATTACATTCTGTGGCTACATCTTTCCCTCTGGGCTGTGCATAGGAGCTGCTGAAGCTTTTATTTTTAACAACACATAGAGGTCTTAACTATGGAAAAAAGTAGTTGTGGCATCCCTACTTTGTGATCAATACAAGGATCTTTAGCTCAGGGCCAAATAGAATTAAGAATTGCTTTAGGATAATGACAGTATCGACCAGCGCTCAGCAAAGCGTTTCAAGTCATGGCAGGTTAATTCCCTTCTATGAAGGTGTATGGGGAGCCAGTCAGAGGCAGGTTTGGTGGTCAAAGTAATCCTCTAGCGTGGTGCTGCTTCTATAGGTCTATGTGCAGCCACTACCCGCGCTAAAAACCACTGCAAAATGATTTATGACATATTCTTTGGAAGCTGAGACCTTTCAGAACCTCTGTGCCATCACAAAAGTGAAGAAATTCTGGCAAACTCTGACATAGACCGCACTAGTAAAATTTAACCACTGCAAGGTTATGGAATAATTTATCCTCTTCTTTGGCATGCGCACACATACCTGCGAAACCAAAAGTCCTGAGGCGACTCATGGATGACATGTCATGAATTACAGGTCAGAGTGAGTTATAGCCGGATCCGCCTACAAAACATTAAGGCTGACATTGTAATATAACATAATAACACAATTGCAGATGAGAAAAATGGTTCAGCAACATTCGTAGGAAAGAATGAGCTCTTTACTTGAGCTTAAAGAACCGAGTACAAGAACTCAAACTAAGAAAAAAGAGTATAAGGCCTCCCTCTCCTTTTCCAGCTGATATATTTTTCAGCGAGGTACTCTGAGCATTTCTTGTTGCATATTCCCTCTATGAATAAAAGTATTTTACCTTGCTCATTATGTGAGACGTTGAGGTGTTTTGATGTTTGGAGATGAAAATGCTTTGAGATGAAATATTCATTTTTTTTTTTAGTTGGCTTAATTATGTATGTGTCCACTGTCAAGTTGGAAACTGCTGCTCCTATGAGGGATGTTTCAAGCATACCTTTTTGCCATTGGCACAGAATACATTACCTCCTTATTACAGGGACTGCCTGGCATACACTCATATGCAACCTTATGGAAATATTAAATGAAGAGGCTGCACACCTCAATGGACACACTGAATAAGCATGAGCATCTCTCGGTCGTGACTCATAATGCGAAGATTGGGCTGATTGTTGCTTTTGGCTCACCTATTGCGTCATCCATTGTTTTACCAAGGTTTACAGTGAAAAAGTAAACCTGAGCTCCATGGTCCTTTATTTCAATTAACCCTTTCCGTTCAATAAATAATGACTTCTGTTTTAACTCATAAACCAGTGGTGGTGGTGGTGCCTTAGGTGCAATATGGCTGCATTGAAGTCACATCCAATTGCATGTGGCCAAGCTAGGGGGAATTTCCCAAGAAGCCACATCAAAAGGAACAGGCCAGCTTTTGAGGAAATGCTCAAAATGGAAAGTAGATGAGAAGATCAATACCACACTTATGTCAGTACAGTGAAGCTATATTTAGTAGCCTCTTAGCTTAGCACAAACATTTGAAAAAGGCAAAACCATCTAAAGCTATAACCCATACAAATATAAGAATGTACAGTTGGCAGAGTTTATCAGACAAGTCTTCAGTTATTGAGATGCAGATGTGCTGATGGGCAGATTTTGTTTCCCTGGAGATAGCATCGCTGTTTTCCTGTAATGTTATGCTAAACCCCATGCTAGTGCTAAACCCTAGCTTATGTTAGCTGCACTATCACGGCATTTAGCTATTGAACAAGGAATATTATAGCAAAGATTACTATTTTCAGCTCTTCGTTTTTGTTCTGGGAGTCATGTATAGTAGTTTTGCATGAGCTGTTGTTAAAAAAAAAAGTATATATCTTAAGTTGACCCTTTCGCAGCCTCCTAACCCTAGAATGCTAACATCAGGTGATTTTCACCTACGCAATTGTAGTCACAAACACATTTCCAATTCTATCATTTTTTATTAGAAACTTTAGAACTATTAGAAACTTTTTCACTAATTTTAGAACCTTTTCATGATACCTTTTTTTCGTGTTATTAAAATAAACAAACAGAAAACTTCAATTTGCCATGTAGTGTTGCACTTAAATATATTTTGATGGAAAGTATGTTTTATCTTATATTAAATATATTACGTTGACTAAAATAAACCCAAGATTAAGGATAGTGTTAGAAAAATGCACATTAGTAGCCTATACTGTGTTGCAGACACAGACAACTGGAGACATCATGGCATAAGCATTCCTGTTAGGCTTCTTAGGAGTTGGCTAATAGACTGTTACTCAAATGATTTGTATGTTTCTGTAATCTTTCATCCAGCAATATGTGCAAACAAATTTTTTTTGATTAAATGTATCACACAGATACATTTGCTGTAATTGTTCAGTGTTATGCTCCATTGATTTCTTTACATTTGAGAGAAATCCAATGTGCCGGCTCAGATTTGGGATAATATCACAAATTTAGTTTAGTGGACTTAGTAACTTTTAATTTTAAACAGAGTTTGTTTTATGTTTTTTGTTTGTTTTTTTTGCCAGTGGCATAATTTGGTGATGCTGACTGTCAGTGATGAAGCTATGCCCATCTCTCCAAATCCTCTCCAACCTTCATCCAGAGTCTGCTGTGATCAAGTGGACTCTGGAACAAAAATATGTACTTTTACTTGCTGTTAAAACTCACTGGTTGGCCGTAAAGTTACTAATTCATATAGTACCTTTTACACAGTGGCAAGTTAGACCTAATTTACAGGTCTCCTGTATCTGGCAGCTCGGTATTCAACATTCTTTATCCAGTATGTCCAAACCATTTCAGCCTTACCTCTACAACTTTGTCTCCAAACTGCTCAACCTGATCTTCTGATATGCTCACTTCTTCCATCAACTCCATCCTGAATTCTTTGCAACATTCTTCCTTCTTTGACTTCCACCATTTAATCCTGGCCTCTGCCTTCACTTGCTTCTTCATATTCTTGATTTCCAAAGCCAGACTAGAGACAAACATCTAATGTTACATCTACCTGCACCATGATAGAATAGTTTAAATCTACCTCAGATGCTCCTGGCCTCACCTCCCTTCCACACAGTCACCTGCATACACAATAAATCTACCTTCCTTCTCTCCAACATATCAGCCAGATCGCTCCATTTACCAGTCACAGTCCCTCCATTTTTTGTCCCTAATTTCACCTCCACATTCCCGTTCTTTCTTTCTCCTTCACTGTCTCCTCACTCCTTCCTGTCTCCTGCTCCCTTGTCTTCAACCAAAGTAGCACAGTTGCCACTGTTGTTAAACCAGGCCCGACCGCTCCTCTGTGGAAATCTCATTCTTTACGATCCACATGCATGATTTTATGCCAGATGCACTTCCTTCTAGGCTTGGGACCAAAACTGGGAGTAGATAGCCTTGCCCCCCCCCCCCCCCCCCCCCCCCCCCCCCCATGGCTGGTTTGTGGGTGTCCTTGCATTTGTGGCTATTTAAAGTTTCCAACAGCCTAACTTCTGCCTGGCTTTGTTGCTCCTCTCCCTTCCAAAGCACTGAAGTCAAGACTCTTTGGCTCCTTTCAAAGCTGTAAACCATGAAAATGAAACACTAGTCTATCTGACTTTCAGTTTTGTCCAGATGTCGCTTTGAGTACAGATGTGTAATGTTCTCCACGTGTTTCTAATATGGAGTTTCACTGCACACTTGGCTTACACCTTCGGGGTGAATACTCAAGAGGTGATTGAGGTGAAGAGATTGGTTCAACTACATGAATCTACTGTATATAAATTACCACTCTTGTCAGTACACCTTAAAGGACCAGTAAGCTAAATTAGGGATTTGGTATTAAGTTCTACACGTGGTATCGTCATATAATCTTCCCCAGCAAAAAACACACAGTTTATTTAGGCCAACAACATGAGCATTACACTATTTTAAACAGTATACTGTCCTTTCAAGTACTGCCAGCAAAGGCTTAGAATAAATCAGTGTTTAACCAAATCTTGTAATGCGTCATTGATAATTTCCATAACTATAAGAATCCTACTGTATTTCTTAAAATCTTTCCCCATCAAAAACAGCACCCACTGCTGAGTGAGTTTCCTCGTCCTCAACACCCCATTACGACACGAAACGCGCTCTATCTCTGTACATGTTTATTTCCAAAGCCTGCTGGTTGTTATGTTATTATTACAGTCATTTCCTGTGCTGGAATTTCATTTTGGGGCTCCCCTTTTGCTCTTAAAACTTACTAGCAGCCCGTCACCCTTTCAGCACCTCTGGCTGGCTCTTGTAAAGGTGTGGGTGGCCGTGCTTGGACCCTGAAGTGGTCGCACGGACGCTGAGCTGTGAAATTACATTAAGCCGCCAGGCTAAGGCCCATGGCAATCCTCCCTTAATGAAAACTGTTTCGCAGCGCAGGCTGCTCGGAGCACCGGAGACAATCTGTTTGACAAGCGGGGTTTAATATGGAGAGGTTGAGTAAAGGGACACCATAGTAATTGCTGGCATTTTGGATGTTCATTTATAGTGCTCCGCCGCTATTCATGTGCACAGAAAAATGTTCTGATGTTCTGTGAGTGTGTGTGGGAAAGGAGTAGGTGTGTGGTATTCATATTCATCCAGTGAAAACATCAGTGGCCTATCACAGATTGAAACATAAGCACATACACAAACATAAACCACCCACGCGCTATTTACTCATAGAGCCTCACCATTGTACCTGTAACTGCATACTCGCAGATGTGTTTCCTTGTAATGGAACTGTGACATATAGATTCATATCATCAGTTGGGGGAATGACGTGTAGAAGTGGGTATTAAAAGGTCACACAATCAGCGAAAAGTACACCGTTATATTATGGGAGCCACCGCATTTAATTTTAGTAACATGAAGAGGAAACTCAGGAGAAAATGTTCTAAATAAAAACATTTGCTAAAAGAGATGTTCGCCTTTTTGCTAACAGAAGTGGTTGAAATGAAAAGCTTTTGACATGCCGTACAATTTGCACCTAATTTTAAACTACCAAACAATGCAGAGTGGAGCAGCATTATTTGTTTTGTGTGTAGATTACCAAAAAGATAAAGGTAAACAAACTTCAGGGACAGCAGCATGAAGGAGATGAGACTCGGAGCCAAATGACTCATTTGCAACTTTCACTTCAGCTCAGACGTTGAGAGGACACTAAACTAAGTTTAACGATAAGTTATAAGTTATCCTATTAGTTTTTACATTTTACAGCTGGTTTTTTTTCTACAGCGGGACATCCCCCCAAAACAACTGCAGAGTCATAATGATCATTTTAAACATTATATCATACACCGACAGATGAAGTCAGTAACACTGATTTTCTCTTTATGGCACCTGTTAGTGGGTGGGATTGATTAGGTAGCATTTTGTCCTCAGAACGAAAAATAGAGTTTGACACAGGCCAAATTGTGATGGTTAGATGACTGGATCACAGCATCTCTGAAACTGCATCTTTGTGGGTTGTTAGAATAAAGGTGTTAGAATAAAATGAACATCAGTTTATTATGTATCGGGCTGGAAAGCCGCAAATCAGTCAGGGTCCACTGGTCACTAGCAGTGGACATGTCAGCATCAGAACTGGACCACGGAGCAATTCAATTCAATTCTATTCAATTCAGTTATATTTATACAGTGCTAAATCACAACAATAGTTGCCTCAAGGCTATTTATATTGTAAGGTAGACCCTACAATAATACATACAGAGAAAAACCCAACAATGATATGACCCCTATGAGCAAGCACTTTGGCGAAAGTGGGAAGGAAAAACTCCCTTTTAACAGAAAGAAACCTCCAACAGAACCAGGCTCAGAGAGGGGCGGGGCCATCTGCTGCGACTGGTTGGGGTGAGAGAAGGAAGACAGGATAAAAGACATGCTGTGGAAGAGAGCCAGAGGTTAATAGTGGCTATGGAAGAAGGTGGGCTGGTCTGATGAATCGCATTTTCTTTTACATTACCTGGATGCTGTGAAAGGATGTACTATGGGAAGATAACCAGCCAGCGGCAGCAGTGTGATGCTTTTGGGCAATGTTCTCCTGGGAAGCCCTGGGTCCTGCCATCAATGTGGATGCTCTTTTGACACCTACCTAAGCATTGTTGCAGACCATGCACACCGTTTCATGGAAACAGTACTCCCTGATGGCTGTGGCCTGTTTCAGCAGGATAATTCACTTTGACTCAAATGAAAAATGGTTTGGGAATAGCTGAAGGAGCACAAAAGAACGAGCTTGAGATGTTGGCTTGGCCCCCGAATTCGCCAGATAGGCAGGTTATTGCAGGTCTGCAAAGCGCTGTGGGGCACCTGTGGTTCACTTTGGAGGTGCAAACATAGAGAGACTGAGTAGAAAGAAGTTCCAGTGTAATAAAATTCCATAATGTCTCCAGCTTTCAGTTACCTGTACTCTAACAGACATGTTCTGAAAGCTTGGCCACATAAAATAGAAGTTACCACCAGTGATAGATCAAGTAGACATGAATGGAAAAAATTAGGAAAAAAACTGGCAAACCAAATTTATCTTTGCCATATCACCCAGTTAATAACATCTTCTTTTCACTGCAGTGCACCTCATTTCACATTTGTTCCTGCACCACAGATTGCCTTTGAACTGTGAGAGAAGATGCCTTCAAAAAATAACACCTTGATGGACCAAGTTTGACGTCTTCCCAGAGAACTCAAACGCCGTTCCAGCCGCAAGGACAAATGAACAGTAAAATGCAACGGGAGTTCCAATAAATACAGTATAAATTTAAACTGGGCTTTCCACAGTGTGGCTGTCTCCTCTTGACAGTCACAGGAGGAGGGGGAAGACTGAAGCAAGCATGTCTGGAGCAAGGAGGTGTGCGTTCATGTGTGTGCACGTGCACGTGCGGGGATAAGTTCACACACACGTCTTCCTAGCCAAAACAAGTATATTTCTTGGCCTGGTGTCTAGACAGGCAGCGTTACTTTTACCCACGGGTCAAAAGCTCTCTGCCCCGTGGCCACCCACCCCTGTGTAATCATGGGAGCAAAGGGAGTTTGTGTCTGTGAGGGGTCTTAACTCCTGCTGCATGCTAATCCTGCGTGAGTTATTATCTAATGGTGATACTTGAGAAAGAAAGAAAATACAATAAAGGGACTTTTTATTGCTCACACTTCCCTCCAGTTGTGTCTCAGGTAAAAAAGGTACACGTATTAATTTAACGAGAAACAAAAACCTGCTTATTAGCCACGATGAGAGCTACTCGACCTCTGAAAACACGTGTATGATGTTATTTGTGGCTCTGAAAGGAAAGTTGAGATGTGTCTCACATGAACTCTGGAGAGTATCAGGAGTTGTCCGCTCTCACATGTAGCAGGCAACGGGAGAAGACTTCCAAACGCTGGAAATATATTTGCTATTCACACACGGATGGAATCGGACAATATGCAGACTTTGTATGGCATCAAGGGTCAGGACGATTTTTAGCACAGGGAAAAATGCAAAGAAATGGAAATAAAGTAGCTGCGACCAGAAGCTATGAAGCAACACTAATGGGTTAGCAAGCTACATTGTGCTTAAAGTCAGACCTAGCACTCTCTTTTAGCCTGCCTAATATCGTATTATTAGTCAGTATGCCTGATAAGCATGATCAGATTATAATTCTAAGGTTCTAATTCTTTTTTATTTAGAAAATCCTGTAGGTGCATAACTGCAACTTTTGAAGCCTTCCCTTACTAATAACGCCGAACAAAGCTCAGCTGTAAAGTTTGGAGTTTGGAAATGCCATATCTAGAGATACAATGGTTCAGGAATGGTTCTAGGAGCATAACAATGAGTTTGAGGTGTTGACTTGGAATCCGAAATTCTCCAGATCAGACCAACACAGCAGAATACACAGACCCATCATCGGAGGACCGAGCAGTGAGTGTGATAATATGAGGCTACATAAGAGGAAAAGTTGTTGGGCACATGACATTTATAGATGGCTTGTAGTTATACCAAAATACAGGCTAACAGGCTGCTTCCCAGTCTCCTGAAGTCTGGCAGAAAATGAACATTTCAGTGTGATAATGGTCCAAACCATCCATCCATCCATCCATTCGCTTCCGCTTATCCTTTTCAGGGTCGCGGGGGGCGCTGGAGCCTATCCCAGCTGTCATAGGGCGAGAGGCGGGGTACACCCTGGACAGGTCGCCAGTCTGTCGCAGGGCCAACACACAGGGACAGACAACCATTCACTCGCACATTCACACCTAGTGGCAATTTGGATTATCCAATTAACCTGTCCCCACAAGATGCATGTCTTTGGACGGTGGGAGGAAGCCGGAGTACCCGGAGGGAACCCACGCAAACACGGCCAAAATCACACAAGTTTTTTTTTAGAGATGATGAAAACTAGGACCAAGTCACTTGGCTTAAATCCAAGAAGAAAACCTTCAGGGTAGCAGAGTAGAGCAACACAACCCTTTCAGCAAAGAACAGCAGAGAAATGGCTTTCTAAAGATGGGGTCTGACATCAGAAATAAAGGTGACACACAACTCGTATGACATTTAGGTGACATTGCACTGCAGTGTACTGACATTTGTTTTACACAGATTAAACAGCCTTTTGTAGTCTGTCAGAGCTGCTTTTAGCCACTATATACACTGGTGTGTTCAATCTTTATCAGTTCACCACTATTAACTGCCTGCTATTTACAGTTGTAGTGTGTAGTTTTTGTTACAGCAGACAAATGCATTTAGAGTTTGGCATCTAGGATCAAACTCATCATTCAGGTCACATCATTCATGCCAGGTCTCTCTTGGAAATGAGATTTTTAATCTCAATGAGATTTTTTACCTGGATAAATAAAGGACTAAAAATAAAAATTCAGGTGGATGCTGGGCTGGTGGATCTTCTGCAGCTCCTTAAAGAGGTGTGTTTGGTATATGCTGTGATGAGAGTTTGGCAAAAAAAATCTTCTTTATCAAAGTACATTTTCAGACTGGAGCTGTACATCAGTATTCACAGGGTAAGCACCATGACAGTAGAAAGTAGGTGGAGAAGGTGTAATCAGATTCTTTGGGGGGTCTAACAGCTGTTCTTGCTCCATCCTCCTCACCTTTCTCTCAACTCAAACATCTGAGGCGTGGCTCACTCCAGCAAGCATGTCAGCTACTTCCTGTCTTGAGGGGGGAACAAAATTAAAAAAAATCCATGGAAGGAGACGGAAGCGAGCTGAGAATACTGTGCCCGAGATTGACATCTAGCCCTCAAAACACTGCATTGTTGTCTCTGAGAGCCTGACAGCTTGCATTGAGCCGCCGCTGAATACTTCAGCCCATATTTGTTTTAGGAGTTTCCCCATGGGGGCCGACTTGACCTCAGAAGAGAGACATGAGAAAATTCTCAGGCTCTGTTGATTCACGACGAGCCAGATTGTTAAAAGCAGCAGCTTTTATAAATCAACAAACTCTGCTCACTCGTGCAGTGCTTACTCACGAGGATGTGTGGCACTGAAATGGATCTGTTCTCATCTCCACAGTATCGCGTTGCACTGAAGGCTCAACCTCAGGACTTTTAAACTGTGTGCATATGTGTGCGTGTCTGTCAGCCCTGGCTGTAGCTGAGCAGAATGGCTGTGATAGTGTTTTGTTGGGGGGGGGGGGTGTCTGAGAGGGGGAGGGGGGACCTCACATTTAGGCTGGCGTCTCTTGGGAGAGATTAAGCAGTTTAGTCTCTGCTGCGTCTCTCTCTATCACTGCCTCCAGCCTGTCCCCTGTATTCGGAGCGAGGCGGGCTGCGCATTTTCTGTCGTCCTTTTGTTTTGTTTTTGTTTGTGGCAGTTTCTGTTCCTCTCTTTCGCTCTCATTTCCTCTGCTCCTTCTCTTGCTTGTTCTCCTTCCCTCTATTCTGCCTGCTCGTGACGCTCTTTCGCTTTCCTTCAGACTCTTTCTCTATTTTATAACCTCCCCCCCTCCCCTTTTATGTTTTTCACCCTTTCGACCTCTGGACATCCAGCTGATTCTCTTAGCTGACAGCCCAGATGGCACACACACACACACCAAACCACCCCCAAAACACAAACTGAATACTGTCAGCCCCTCACTCACCGATAGGCTGCTTCAGCTGGGCCATCCTGCTGAGCTGATCCCCCTTGTCCTGTGTGGAGTACTGTGGAGTTCAACCACTACTCACATTAATCTCCTAAACGATCCTGGACCTAAGAGGATCAATACTCATTTTCAGGGAGCAGCATGATCCCTTAATGTAGTGGAGGATGGCTGCTTATCCCTCCCGCCCCCCCTTCATTCACCCCCTCCCCTCCTCTATTTTAATTCCCCATTGGATGAGCAAGAGTCAGCCTTTCATTTCATTTCATGGGCCACTTTATTTAAGGCAAGATCGTGCTTTTATTGCTGTTGTCATTTCTCAGGTGACTGGCACCTGTATGTCCTGGTCATAGAGGGGATAAAAACGGCCTCCATCTTCATTAGGGTTTCACTCTGAGGAGCTTGTTTTTATGACATTCGATCTGTCTCTTGTAATAGACTCTCTTCCCTCCCCAACATTCATCCCAATCACAGTGGGGTCACACAGGGTGCCTACGTATAACTGAGAGCGTGCGTTTCCCATTTGCAGTGCAAACTTTGCAGAGGTTTGCAAGAGCAAATAAATCGCTCTGGTTTTACTCCACTTACTTTGAAACACATCAGAAGCGTCTTCGGTCTATTTCGTATTAGCGGTCCTCGTGTAATTGTTATTCTTTGTTTTCCACAGACGTTGAGAAAAAGAAAAAAATAACTTCATGCTATAATAGCGGCGTGATCCAAGGAAAATGGGAAAGATCTGACTTTCCACTGGATAACAAGCATCCTATTTTTCCAGACTCTGTGTGCAGCTCCGACCGCACGCTTAGCTTAGTGTCTCATCATTGATCTTTGCTGATGCAGACTGTTTCTGGGGCCTTTTTCATCAGGAGAGGTAGCCACAGTGCAATGAAAGGCAGGCTGCCTATTGGTGGAAGAGGCCACCTAGAGCAAGTTTGTAGGTGTTGTTTATGCTAAAGCTATTACTCTGCGCCTGGGCAGCCTGCCCCGAGAGCTGGACCGCTCTGCTGCTACTGAATTATTCACCTCAGAGGTCTGCCATCCCGTGTATACAAGCTGTCACATGTAGCTGAGTGATAAGCTGATTGTCCTGCAATGTGGGGTTTGTTACTCTGTGTGTGTAAATACTGTACGGGCAGATTTATATGTTGAAATGTTGTGTGTGGTTAAATGATGATATCTGCAAAGTCTAATTCAAATATATCTCTGAGACTTCTGCTTGCTTCTTGAAGCACTAGCAGCTCGAAATCGTTGCATCCTCCTTAAAACAGTCTGCCTTGACAATGCGGGATACCCCAAACTGATGCAAAACCGGGGTTATGCAGTCAGTATGTGCTGAAAGATGATAACATCTCAGATACAAGAAGTCCAGGCGTGAGAAGCCAATTACAGCCCACTTTGATCCTGAGTGGCCCCGACCACTAAAATTATTGCCGAAAGACGTGTTTTTTTTTAATGCCTTCTTCTTTTTGCTGTTAACATGTTAATGTACATTGCACTTATTCATGTTTTATAAAATAACTATCTAGAACTTAAAAGCTTACTAGGAGAAACCCTTGAAGCTGTTTTCTGAACTGTCATATTTCAGGGCTGCTGAGGTGTCAAAGCTCATCATTAAGGGTGAAGGGGAGGTCATCAAATGTCATCTTTATGGGGAAAAGAGTTAAGAAAAGCGCTAGAAAGACTGTTAAGCTGATGATAAGGATATCCAACTCTGTTGATATCTCTCTCAAGTTGTGATTCATTCTCTCTGCTGAAAAATCAAGCGAAAAAAAAAGTATGCCATCTTATTTTTTTTTTACTCTGCAAAGCCGTTGACTTGTTCTGGCCCCTGGGCCCTACATTTGACACTTCTGGCTTGTAGTCATCTGCTTCAAGAATAGCCACGACTAACACACTGCTGCAAGTCATGGGACCGCGAGCATCATATAAACTTCATCTTTCCCCATCACTACAAGCATCCAGAGGAATTCACCTCAAACATGTGATCCTGGATATTTCTCTTCTGTTTACACAGTGTGGTTCGCCCTGTGTGTGTGTGTGTGCATGTGTGGTTGAGTGTGTGTGTGTGTGCCCGTGTGTGTGTGAAGGTTTTAGGTCTGATTGGATACAGTCTGAACCTGCTGATTGTGCTGGCATGTCTGTGTCCTCTTCATCACCGCCGTAGAGGGTTCGGCTCAGGAGAACAGCAGGGTCTTTCTTTAGGTGGAGGATTGAATCAGTGATGACAGTCTCATGACTGCTTCCTCTTTCTGACACACAAACACACACAAGCCCTGTCTGCTGTTTTTTGCAACCCTACTGTGCTCACACACAGGAAAACATACATTCAAACAGAACAGGTCAGGCTCAGGTATGAAAAAAAATGAAAATGATTAACGATAGCAAACTTCCTTTAAAAATGCACCTGAGGAGTCTCCTGTGGAAGCCATGCTTCTTTTAAATCTTCATTGAAGTTTGCAGTCTCCTCTATCCGTGGCTACTTACCTAATTTACAAAACCCATCAGTGTTAGGGGGGTGGGGGCTGATCATCCTAAAATCTGGTTGGAAGGAGATTTGGGAATGGCAGTGACTGAGCAGTAGTGCTGGGAAGCCATAAAAAGAGAGCAATACTACCTCAACTTGTGCCAAACGTGGCCTTTTTCATTTCAAGTGTTCACCTTCATTTTTCAGGGCCAAATTCTCTGAAAGGTTCCAAGAACAAAGATCCAGCACGTGACAGATTTGCATTCTTCCTTGTAGTGCACTAATCTGCTTACCTACTGGAGTTCAGTCTTCATATGTACACTCCCAAACTTATCCAAAACGGATTAAATAACTACTAATTCTTTTATTATTTACATCTCTGTCATGTATTTTTTTATTTGTTCGTTTTGTTTTTGACATCTGTTCCATGTGCTTTAAAAGTCAACAAAACATTCAAATAATAATAATAATAATAATAATTTGGAGAAAAAATATATTTTAACTAACTTCCAATTTGCGCTGTGGTCATAAAAATAAAATGTGGTGGAAATACCTTTCAGTATCATCAAAGAAAAATACACAGAAAAATATTTATGCTGTTTAAAAACACGCCACATTCGTGACAGCGGAGCAGGTACGGACTCCACGCAGCTTTCGCTCTCACTCCCAGCACTCCGCGTGAAGGATACTGGCAGCGTGGGTCGATGAGGTGCGGGAAGGTGATGCCGTAAAGAGTGTCGTAAACCAGGTGCGGAGAAGGGGAGGTGAAGGGAAGCCAGGAGGAGGAGGGGGGGAGAGAGGGGGGTGAGAGAGGAGGTGACTCTCCGGCAGCATTTAGACACAACGAAAGGATCATGGCGGATGGCCCCAGGTGTAAGCGCAGAAAGCAGCCGAACCCGAAAAGGACCAACGGTGAGTAAAACTACTTCCGACTCGGAGCTTTGCTTTCAGAGATACGGTGTGAACGCAGTCCTGTCTCCCAGTAATTTTGCCGAAAAGTTTCGTGGCCCAGAAGTCCGGTTTTTACTCACCGAAAGTGCTGGGAAGTAGCAAGTGAGCGCTGTATTACAGCCCTATGTGGTGTACCGTTATACCTGGGTCGCGGCTCTCCCACCGCCTAGCGGCTCTCTGCGCCGGAGACCGTTATACGCACCTCAGTCCGTTATGAGTGGAAAAGCTTTTGTTTCCACTTTAAACTGCTTTATTCGTTTAAACACACTTTGTCCGTCTCTACAGGCTGACAATCCATTGATTTAGTCCCATTCTGTCGAGTTATTGAGCCCACCACTAAACTCGGACCTGTTTCTGAGGGGAAGCGGTCTACCTGATTCCTGTTGCGGACCTCGACGGACACATTGTGTTTTTACATATGGATAAAAGAAATCATTAAGCAGAACTGTGTTTTGGTTTGGTTTGTTTTTCCTCGACGATGTTGATAATTATCTGTATTATCTGTGCGCGTGTGAAGCAGAGGGGACACAACTGTTTGTTCTTTCTTTCGCGCACAGGCAGCAGGTAGCGACAGGACACTGTTGCTGCCCTACGAGGGCTGACAAAACGAATTTTCCCCCATTTAACCCGACCTGTCCCGTTATCCAGACACTTAAGTGTGAATGTAAACACAGTTTTCAAGCTTTAAAGCCGAGAAGCGCTGAAACTGTATCGGTGTATTGGAGCTCGCTTTGAACACTTGCCTTTCCTCTAACTTAACTGTTTCATTTCGATGCCGCACACGCCGTGAACATTAAATATGACTTGTCAGAGGGGGTTTGACAGTGAAGCAGTGGCAGAAAGCTTGGGAGAAACATGGATGGGGTAGCCGGAGGTTCCGGAGAACGAGGAGTATCTCACGCGCTGTTTGTGTGAGCAGGGCGAGCGCAGCCCATATAAGGACAGCGGATCCTCTCCTGTCGCGCATTGGGAATCCTGATTGTTGTAGGACGGTGGTCGCGAGCGAACCTCTTTACTTTTCTGTCTTTACTCACTTCATTACAGCTTGTAGCCCGCAGCAACATTTGAAATGGTTACATTGTTTAATGTTTTAACATGCCGACGTGCGAAGCAAGACGTTTTTTTTGTTATTTAAGGGTGGTGTGAAAATACTGGTGAACCGTTACAAAGTCGCATGTGCGGCTCTACTTTGTTCAAATATCTGTCTCCTGGTTGTGTGACGCGCATAAATGGACTTTTGCGAGTATATAACGTCTGTTTTTTCCTGCTTCGCTCTTTCTATTTACGTGCTGGACTGTGGTGAAATCGTCGTTTCCGGTGCTCGGACTACTTTTTTTTCTTCCTTTTTTGATTGAGAAAACAAGTTGTTCCGTCGTGGATCTGACAGCGTGTGGCGTCCATATCAAGTAGTCTCGGTCCTGCGTTAGCCTGTGTACCACCCAGTGTAGCTCACGGGAACTGAGGTGATACGCGAATATCGCTTTTATTTTTGCTTAGTAAGATGCGATGGCTCCTGCGCTGCTGAAAACGAGTTAGTGGGTGGGAAAATGCAAGCAAATTGTGCCGTGTGGATTTTCTGTTGATGTCTGATCAATTTAGGAGAAGAGTATAAAACAAAAAGAGAAACAAAAACTTTGCTATTTATGTTCTCCATTGTGATTTTGTTCTCTTTTCATAAGGGTGTGTTTGCATTTCATTCCTGGAGCGGTGTCCAACGTGCGGACACACCTCAGATAACGGTCCTGCTGTCAAAGTGTGGGTATTTCTATTACCCCTGGGAGGAAGGGAGCTTTTAAATGACTTCTCATGTGCTTTCCTTTGTTGCTCTTTCTCCTTTCTTTAAGTTAACGGGCCTGTATTAATCATTTCTCACTGATGACACGGCCCTATTGATATTTAAAGTCAAACAGATGTGCTCCTTGTTTCCTTGCCTCATTTGCATTTCCTTCAAAGGGGATGTTGAGGCCTGCGTTTTTAAAGTCCTTGCTTCCTACCACCACCTGACAAGGCAGGTGATCTGTCACATAAATGCACCTCTCAGCTGAAGGGGATTCCTCAGAGAAGTTAGATGAAGCTTCTTCTTTTTTTTGGTTTGTTTTTGTTATGCTCATTTGATGTCTCTCCCTAATTATAAGACCCTGTTGCTTTTTTAATGAATGAAGCCCTTGCGTTTTGCCCGGCTTGTTATAGTCCGAGACTTTGCCAGCAGAGAGGGAGCCGAGATCAAGGTGAGCCCCATTCCCTGTTGTAAACAGAGAGGTGTTAACAGCCTGCAGGACAACAGGTGTTTGCAATCGGCGGGATACTACAGCTTCCTTTGTCGCTTCTCCCCCCCTGCCCCCCCTCAGGAATAGCAGCGGTAATTTAAAACAGCAATTTGGGAATAGAGGAATGCGGACGGTATTAACATTCTTTGCAAAAATAAACAGGGTCGTTGTGGGGGGCGGGGGGGTGCTGTGAAGGAGCTTGTGCACAGGTAGCTTAGATTTCTGTTTATTCGATAATATGACGCAGACCTTTTTCCTCAACTCCTCGCGTGTCTCCCGCCCTGTATCACTCCCTCTTTTGCTCCCTCTCCGTCATCCTTTTTCTCTCTTTCACACACACACACACACTTGCACCACCTTGATGAATCATCCGTCAAATAAGGCAAATGAGGTTGCGGGCTCGGCACTTGGCAACAGCTCATGTAATGTTGAAGAGTATGTTTATTGGCCTGGTAAAACTATACTTAAACTATACTTGGTGCCCTGGACTCGCTCGCCCTGTCTAGAGACCACTGAATACAACCACATGCTGTAAGTTTGTGGAAGAACAATAAAAAAAAAAGAGAAAGAAACATAACAAAACAATAGTTTAGCTGCAGCTTGTGCTGTTTGTGTGAAACAAGTGATGTTTGGGCCCGTAGCGGAGGCTTCGGGAGGAGGTGGGGATTGGCTGCCACTTGTGCATCTTAAAAGCCATCTGTTTACATTTAAAAGGTCCACCCCTGTTGTGGGAAGAGTTTAGCAGAGGAGGAAATTTTTCATTTATCTCGCTGCTTTTCACCAACTTCCCCGGCAGCTTCATTTGAAAGTGCCAAGTAAGAAGAAACCCCCCCCAATCCCCCCAAAACCCCTCAGCTCCTCCTCCTCCTCCTCCCTTCTCTCTCCGCTCTCAGTCTGTCCCCTCTCACTCCTTGTTCCAGATCTAGAGCTCGTCCTTTATTTCACATTTGGGCAGGGAAGTTTTGGGGGATTGGACAGGGGGGCGGGTTAGGACACAGTAGCCAGGGGTGCTGTTGATTGCCCCCTGACCTAGGCACCCATGCGTGCTTAGAGTATGACTTCACTTTCCCCCCTCTGTGCCATTGTGAAGCTTCCAGCATGTCCAATTGTGTTTGTGTTTAAGTCTGTTCAATGACAGGGGGAAGAGGGGGAGAAGGAGGATGGTGGGGATGGTGAGGGGTCCTAGAGCACTTTTTTTTTTCTCTGCTCCTCCTTTCTCTCCCCCCCCCTCCCCCCATTCCTCTCTGACCCCCTCTAAATTGCAAGCTCCGTGTTCCCAGTGTAGTCGAAAGGGGATGGGAGGTGGAGCGGCGAAAGATTTATACAACAGGTGACAAGTGAGGGAACGATGCTGGCAAGATATAAAGAATGATGCATAGGCAGCCAGCTCCCAGACCTCTGAAGTAGTTGCACAACTTGTTTTGAACATCAGCAAAAAAAATTAAAAATAACACAATGCAGGTAGAGATCGCCTACATAAAAACTTTTTGCTTTTTAGCTAAGCTTCACATTCTTCGTGTTGGAAATAAGCTTGAGATCATCTGACCGTTCGGCGGAATTAAAACGATGTGATGTACGACCACACTCCCACCTCTGTTAAGGCGGCTTAATGATTAGCTACTCCCATGGAGGCTGAGAGCATTAGCCTATAAAAAGGTGCTCTCCCTTCATAAAGAAGGAGTTTTAAACCCAGAGTCAGTTTCAGTAACCCCCTTAACTGTGCTTGGATGTGCTTTATTGGGGGGGTTTGTGTGGCTGAATGCTTAACTGAACCATTGTGTGTCACGGCTTTAGTGAGAAAGCCTGAGGAGAAAGAGCCTGGTTACCTTTGGAGTTTGCCTGCTCTACCTCATACACTTTCAGTGGCAGAAGAAAAGGGCCATTCAGCAGGCCCCGGGATGGGGAGGGAGAGCCCTTTTCACACTGGGCTTGTGGGAAACTTCTCCTCCATACTGTGCATGCCATTTGCATATGACCCATTCTTTTCCCAAAGGTCCCTGTGAGGGAGGAATCCGTGGAACGTTCGCAGAATTCATCAAATCCCTCTCTCACGTGGCCCTCAGGGCCCCTCGAGAGGCTGGCATCGAAGCGCTCTGTTTGACATTTTTGTCTCGGAAATGTAGCTTGTGGCTGCGTCACGCTCACTCGCCTTAATGTTAGAAGCAACGCATCCCCGTGGCATTTCTGTGCCATGTATGTTTTAAAGTGTGCTCGCCCATTCTGCTGATTTGAATGTCAGGGTGAATTGAAGGCTTAATTTGGCACAGCAGGCAGGAGTTTCCCCAAATCCCCAGCATGGGCCATGATGTGCATGACAGCCTCCGAGGCTCCCTAACTGTTGATGATGCAGCCGTATGCACAACGGCAGTCGTTGCCACTCGAAGGACAAAAATATCCTGGAGTTGCTGACTTAGGGTGTTTGGGGCGGGGGGTCCGGATAATGGGGGTAAGCGGTGGGAGCTTGTAGCGACGCGTCAGCTCGGTGAACTGGACAAAAACACAACTGTCGCGCCCCTCCCGCCCATCCAGAATCATCCTGGGTTACTTCACTCCAGGTCATGTTGGTAGTGTAGTAACAGCATCCACGCTTTTCTTGTTGTCGAGCAAGGTGTGTGTCTCTGACTGCCTTGACCCTAGCCACAGATACTGCCACAGAAAGCGGTGTAGGCTGGTATTTGATGCAGTGCAGGGAGGAGAGCTCACTTAAGTGTATCATGTAAGCTAACTGAGCAGAAAAGCCTCCTTTGCCCTCCTCTCCTGACTCCAAAGCAGTGAGTCATGGGCAGAAAGGTGTACTCGCAACCTTTTGAACTCTCCCAGTCTTTCTTCTTTCCCTCGCTCCTTCCACACAGGTGTGGGTGTGATGGACAGTGATCCTGAGTAGTGTGTATACTTGTGGGAGAGATTACCTCTAAATTGCCATCCTGCCGGAGGTAAACACTGCGTACACCCTGTCCGTTGCTGTCTGTTGATGTGTGTTTTTAATCATGTTTTCGGGTCTGTCTACAGACCCCTCCTCACATCATCACCGCCGCTACCTCCTTCTCTCCCATCCCATCCCACCCATCCCCCCCCCCCCTCCCTCCCTGGGGTCCTCAGTGGAGCGGTTAATGAAAAAGACTGGACTGACACAATAGGCAGAAGGCGCACCCGGTGAGGGGCTTTTACACCAGCTTGTGTTTGCGGCAAAAGCTCATCAGGGCGAACCTCTGCTGACCACCTTGCTGTCGTGTTTTTGAGACATAGATGTTGGACATCTTATCCTTTTTTATTGTGCCCGACCTTGTTACGGTCCCAGAGCGTCTCTGTCTAGAGGGATGAAATTAGATGACATCAGTTGAAAAGTAATCCACTGCCATGTGTTGTGCTCTGAACACAACCCAGCGGCTGGCTTTTTGCCAGCCCCTTATGATGACCATATTGATTTTCCTCTCCATAGCACACAGAACTGATAATGGCACTCCTGAGGGGGGGTACACATTCATATTCACATTTGATTCCAGTTGCCCAGTCTGGTTGCGATGTCCCGAGGGACACGGTGGCTAACAAATCAACTGTTCCTGTGCCTTCCCAAGCCTGTGCAACAAGGTAGCTAAAGCAGGGCTAGCCTTGCAATTGCTTCAGCGAGAAACGACAAAAAAAAATCTTAGTCACCCTGTTTGTTAGTCAGAGAAGAGAAGGCCGGCCGCTATGCTGAATGTCAACATGGATAAACATCCTCACAGGATTAATGAGAGGAGAATGGGCAGTCTGAAAACAGAGGGAGGGCAGAATAGCGGAGGCATGGAGATTCCTCATTGCCCCATTTAACCCTTGAGCGTTTTGTTGAGGTCCTCACTGTCCAACAACTGCGAGCTTACTTACCGTTACAAGAAGGAAGCTACAGTATCGGACAAAGAATCAAGTGATAGTTTGTCTGTGCAACAGCAAACGCATTAAAACAAAGACACATAAAAGTACTTTCTGTTAGTGTTTTCTGCAAGTCTTATAAGACAGGAGGCTCAAAATCTGTTTCGCTGAGAGCCACATCATAGTCATGCACTATATTATATATGTATAGTATGTTGACATGCTTTCATTTAATCAGTAATTAATGTCTCATATAGAATTTTCACATAGAGTTTGCACAACGCTTCAACAAGCCCATGATGAAAAGTTTAGTCTCCTTTACAGGGTTTAGTCAAGCAGCCAACTCACAGCAATCTGTTTCACGAGCCTGAATCTCACAGCTGCTGGCAGTGTGGAGCATTTAATAAAACCAAATACATCCTGATGTAAAAGCACAGTAAGGACTCTGTAATTTTGTTTTTGCACAGAAATCTGCAAGTCTCACCTCACAGGCCTAAAAAAAAATCTGTTTTACTTCTAACATATTGCTTAGCCATGAAACTGGCTACATGTAAGCATGAACCTTACCTTTACAGCTCCAGCACTTTGAGACCATCCTCAGTTATGGTGCGCTGCGGCTGGATGCCTTTATTTAGTGACTCTGCTGCTGCTCGGTGGATGCAAACATAATAACGATAATGCAAATGAAATGAAAGACTTGTTGTAGGTGGATTTACACTCACTCTATGTTCGCCAGTCACTCAGAATTATCAACTTTTGTTTTTGTTTCATTCTTTGTGAGCTAGCTTGTTAGCGCACAGGTGCTGTAGAGGGGCGCCACGTCCACAAAACCGATTAGGAACTTCATAAACTCTTTATATGACATATCTTCTTCTAAAGAAAAGGACAAAGTGTTTTTTGGGTCTCTTACTGGAAATGGAACAAAGCCAGTGACCTTTGACCTGTCTCAGCCCACCTGTGCTGACTCAGCTCACTGCTGCCAGCATTCAGGTGTTTACAGTGAAAACATACTTTGACCTCCCTGTGTGCGTTTCATGTATATGTGTGTGGCTCTAATGGATAATGAAAGGAGTGAATACCTCTGGATCTCCACAGCCAGCCTGTCTGTGTTCCTCCTCGTTGCTGACGGCGCCCTCCCCTCTGTCATTACAGCGGCACCAAAAGTCAGTGAAGCATGGCCTTTAATTGATCCCGTTTGGAGCTGTACAACATTATTAATTAGTGCTTGTTCATCACTCGTTGGTGTGTTCCTACAGCTCATCGTTAGCTGTCGGTGCTCTTAAACGTCAACAAACTTTCTGTAACTCCCCGCGTCCTCCTCTATGTATTCTTTTCGTTTCTGTCCCTCATTCCTCTCTAGCAGCTGCCTTGGCTCAGACTCTCCAGCACCAGCAGGTGCTGTAGGCATACAGCACTCATAAATAACACCTGACAAAAGTATGAGAGAGCCAGAGCCACGGGCAAAGCGAGGGAGGGAGACTGAGATTGAAAGTTTCCTCTGGCAGGAGGAAAGAGGGTGTGGCTCACGGTCAAACGCTGGCCTCCTCAAGAAGGACATGATCAGAATAGAGAGAGAAAATGTGGGAGAGGCATAAAAAAGAACTGGAACGGAAGCTTTTTTTTTTTTTCTCTGTGTGGATATGTGAATGTGTTGCCTATTCTTCTGAAGTTTGCACTCCTGCTCAATGCCAACTTTTCAATAAACCCCTTTCATGCAAATTTCTAGTAAATGGACCCTTTTAAACACAAGGCCAGCTCTAAAGTGACTGGTTAAGGGACTTGAATTTGAAGGAAGGCAGCGTTGTCTTTTCTGTAATTGGGTTGTAAGAGCTTGGAACAATGTTAATTGTGCTCTAAAAGCAAATGAAGAGGTCAGAAAAGAAATTATATGCACACTTTTATAATCATCATCAGTAATGAACCAGCACTCGGAATAAATGAACCCATAAATCAGCCGTGATCAAGGGCCATTAATGAACACCGCTCAGAGTCAAATCTGAGCTGTCTCTTTGTCGTTTTACGCTCTTCAAATTCAACATTACACGCATCCTGTCTCGTCAGAAGCTATCGATCAGCTTTTCGGGGCGAAGGTTAGTTTGTCATTTTTCTCTGGACTCACCGCGAACAAAACCAGGAAGTGTGTGAGAGATTACGGCCCAGGATGCAACCTGAAAGCCCTTTATCTCTGGGAAAACAAGAGGCTTCCTGCAGACCTGCTCCCATCCAGGCCACCTCCCCCTCCTTCACCTCGGCGCACCCCCGGCACCTGTGGCAGCCTATTTAAGGATCCTCATCAGGGGTTGTGGAGGCCTCAAACGGGGCGAAAACATGAAAGGCTGGAAAAGGAACCGGCACTACAGCTGACACGCTAGCTTAGAGCGCATAGAGGGCAAAGAGAAAGAGCACTTCTTTTCATTAGAAATATATGGCTTTTCTACCACACATTTAATGGTTGCACTGGCTCCTTTTATTTATTTGTCTGTTTTGTTGTTTTTGCAGAGGCTCTTGCTAAACTCACCTCCAGTGTTCCAAACACTCGTAATGACACGGTGCCTGTCATGTAACTGTTTCTAACACTTTTCGTTGCCAGTGTTTGAAGTTAGGGTTGTTTTTTGCTGTATTTCTTCTTCCTAATGTTAACAAATGCTTACACGGGCAAATTATAAGCCACGTTATGAAGCAAGGTTAGCCAAATTTAGAGTGAGATCATCCTTATTTTTAAACTGCATTTTGATATTATCTTAGTAAGGATCCATAAATAAATATAGATGTCAGGGAAATCAGTTTATGTTTCATGTGTTTGAAAGAAAAGAGCAGAGTTAGCCACGTTACCCAAACTCACAGGTAACTTTATTGCTATTTTCAAATGGCTAATGTGGCAAACTGCTCATCGTCAGTCTTATTTAGTGTCGCTACAGTCTTAGAGTAGACGTCACAGACCATATATACATTAGTTAGTGAAGTCTGTGAAGCCTTGAGCTGTTTTCACAAACTTTACTTTCTACTGTAATAGTAAAATCTGGGCGGTTAGCTAGCTAGCTGTAGCCAAACTGAGATGTGCCTGGCATCAAGCAGCAGAGTACTGATTGCAGTTCAGTGTCATTATACATTGTAATCTGTAGCTGTAGTGAAACAGTGGCCCGGTCTTCTGAAGGGTCTTTTTTACGTGTTAGAAATGGCACGTCAATGCTGGTTGGGTCACCTGATGTTGTGTCGGTAGCCCAGAAAAACCTTGAAAACACTCCCTTTGCTCCTTTAAGTTACTGCCACAGCTGGCAAGAGTGGTTTGTCTCGACAGTAGCCTGCGCTGAATTTCAATGACCCTGCCACCCCCACCCGTCTTATTATGCCATCGCTGCTAACTGGCTCCCATTCACTGCAGTGTCCTGACTTCCCAGAGGGACCTAGATAAACAAGGGCTATTCAGTGAGTGAAAGGCCCACCCCCTGCCAGCTTTGGCCTCTCCTTGTTTAGCTGCCAGGCTGCAGCGCGCCTCGCTCACCAGTGCAACACCGACGCCGGCAGCAGCAGCGGGCGCGGTGCCACCGACTCTTCGGCCACACCGCACACTTTCTTAGGGATTAAAAGTAACTGTGAAGACTTTGTAAATCTTGTGTTTCTGTGCGAGTGCGAGTGTTGCTGTCAGCAGTTATCTGTAGGTGTGGTGTGATGTTGCAGGCCGGGCTGACTTCCTGTTGTTACAGTCCATAAACGGGGGGAGCTCAGGGGTGGGGGATGCTCCCATGAGATTACCCCGTGACAGTCACATGGTCTAGCTGCACTGCATTCGAAGGCTGTGTGTTTTCTGTGTTTTGTGTGTGTGTTAGGTTTTTGAGTGCATTCCTAACCTCCACCTGAATCCTGACCTGAGTATGACCCATCTCTGAGGCTTTTTCAGGGTTTTTTCTGTTTCATGTTCTTCCCATTCGGCCATCTTTCCTGTTAATCAACACATCTCAGAGGAAAACCACACATCTCCCCAGGGTGTCTCGCTTGCTCTCTCTGTCTCTCCTCACCAGATGTTTAAAAGCTGTTTGTTTGTTTACTCTATGGAAGTCACTTTGATTGATGCCTACCATAAACTGGGCCTGGAAGCTGATGCCACATATCTCTGTAAAATATTTTAAAGAGCCATTCGTGCAAATTACATCAGCAGCCTTTGCAGCTCAACTGATTACAGACATTGGGGGTGATGGCTGGCAGCTGCATAGCATTGGTAAGCATGAGGGACAGTGTCCCCTGTGCTGTAATGGCCCTCCTGTCCAGCCCACCTCCATCACTCCCCAACTCAGCAGCTAATTTAAAGCAGTGCCCTTGTAATCTAATGGCTGTCTGAAAAATCTATTGAATCAGGACAGATGTCCAGAGGGGTGTGGCAGTGACACAGTGTCTAGACGGGCTGGAAGGTGAGCGGACGACTCCAACGTGATTCAGATCCAAAGGAATCTCACCTCTCCGGCTCTCCTCTACTCTGCTGCTCGAGGGTCCTTTTCAGAGTAACTTGGGTTATCACGGACACACGTAGTGACACGAGAGCAGACCCTCAGAATTAACTCGATAGTTGAACGAAGCATGCATTATGGTAACAAGCTCATATTTGGGTTAGGCTTTATCTATCCCTGTTCTTGGGAGGCCTCAGGGTTGAATTTCAACTAATAATTGTATTGGCCCTTGACAGATAGCGTTGATGTAAAGCTGTTTATTGTTGATGATGAGTTTATTGAGCCTATGCTCTTTCACTTGTCCTTGGGGAGCTTATCCCTGAGGCAGGCCTGCCTGTGTTTTATTAAAACCTCGGTTTAAATGGTCTGGCCCTCTGATCAACAAGCAGATTACACAACTAATAAAACGTACATCACAACATATAGAGAGGCCCTCGCGGAGGCCGTTCCTATTAATATACAAATATAGAGGATTACTGTCTCCACGGCTGGGGGAGAGGGGATTAGGGTCCTGGTCCAGACAGATTGGATTTAATGTGTGTGTAAGACTAAATGATTGCAGTGCTACAAAGCCCTCATGCGAGTGCGGGCTGATCTCTGCTCTGTGCTGCAGACGTCCTAACATGCCATTGTGTTTGTAGATACATTTGTGGTTCACGTTAAATTAGAAAAACCTTACTAATCTTGCCCTAGTTTGGAGCAATTTCAACCGGTTAGTCATTGACACCTCTACATCTTCATGCTTCAGACACTCTACAAACCTGTTTAATGTATTACACAATAATTGTTTGCTTGACTGGCAACATTTGATGGCCTCCTTTCGATATTAGCGTACTCATAATTAGCTTGTTTTAATGACTCAACAGCATCGTTTTCTCTATTTGGCAGATCAAAGTGTGTGTTTCAAAATGCAAAATGTAAATGTAGTAGTATAGAATTAGATATAACATGTAAAATGAGGATTTCAGATTCCTAATTTCATCGCATGAAAGTGTTATTTTAGAGCGTCATTCAGTAAATAGTACAACATTGCTTCTTTGTACAGAACAGGACTATTAACTGTTTGCTTTTATTATAATGCTATGTGTCCATCTTGTTAATAGTTTATTACTGTCAAATATATTACAGTGTATATTAGGGGTGCAACAATACTCGTATCGATATTGAACTGTTCGATACAGTGCTTTCGGTTAGGTACGCATATGTATCGAACAATACAACATTTTTAATTTATTTTATCAACTTTCCTTCTGACGGTGCTGTCTGTGTTGAGCGCTCAGTGGATCTGCGCTCGACAGTGCAGCCTAGGCGGAGTAGTCGAACGCAGATTCACTGAGCGCAGGGCAAGCTAGCGAGACAGAAGTTAAGCTCGTTGCAACATGGCAAATTGAACCTCCCCCACCCTCATTCAGATCTGGCGTTTGGAACTATTTTGGTTTTCATGTGAGGTATGACCCTGAAGGTAAGCCTGTCATGGACTAAAGTAAAACAGTATGTTGGATGTGCCACGCAATGCTCAATTACATGGGTGGGAACTAGTGCATTAGCGCAGTTAGCTCGTTAACGTGTTGGCCGTCCAGCCCCACGCACGGGGCGATCCGCGGTAGCTCATTAACGGAGATTTGCCGTGTTGTGGCGTTAACGTCATTTCAGATTAACGCTGACAGCACTAGTGGGAACACAACGAATATGACTGCACATTTACACGACATCATCCTCGTGCAAAGACAAGTGGAAGCAGACAAAAACAACAAGCACGCATGCTACAAACTTTACCTGAGTCATTTAGACAGCCGTTAGCACATGATTCTCCTTATGGGGATCTGATATGTTTAATATGCTGCTGAGAATATAGCCCAGAAGAAGCGTATAGTATAGCTTTTATTTTGGAGAGAGACATTTCTCTGTAATAAACACTCTTTTCCAAAGATGAGTGATTTCTCGATCAGATAGATTTTTTTTATTACTTTGTTGTTTCAGCAACATTAAATTTAAAAACTGTACTTTTGAGTTAAAATATATATTTATAATTTTAATAAATGATAAATTAAAAAGGCATGAACATTTTTTTTGTATCAAAAAAATATTGAACCGTGACACCAAAGTATCGAACCGAACCGAGAATTTTGTGTATCGTTGCGCCCCTAGTATATACTGTCTGCTGAACAGAGTGTGAAGCTCAGTCAGCTGAAGAGCAGCGTTGGTCAAATGTGATCAGCTGCTGCAGGAGTCTTGATTGCTGTGGTCTCTTGCTAGCTAATGTTAACCCTTTACTTAGTTTTAAACCACAACACGTATCCGCAGCATTCACAGAGAATGGTTGCTTACTGTGCGAAGTATCCTGTATCTTTACATGAGCTTTGCACAGTGAACTTATATGTCCTTGTTCTGTTTGGGAGTAGGCGTGTTGACTGTTTATGGCGGTCTCAGTAATGTTTTAGTGTCAAACACAATGCAAGCCAGCACGCTCACACACAAAGCACAGCCGAACAAATGCAAAGCACATCACTCTTTTAACTTTGGATCAATAATTTCATAGTCTGGAGCAAGTCTGACGCTGAGAAATTAGTCGCAGTCTGATGCACTGGTGAACTGACAAATGACCACAAAATGCAGCTTTTTCAAAAGACTTTGACAGACATAATATTTACTTTTATTCTCAAGCAATTCCTCAATCTGTGAGAATTAGTCGAGAAACTCAAGAGTCTCGAAAGTCAAGGAAAAACATTGGAGAGACTCATTCCAAGTCCTCTCCACGAGTGTCAGCTCCTTAAGCATTAAAGTGGAGCCTTTAGGGAATCCACATAACGAGGGAAGAAGGGTTAGCGCACATTCGTATGTAAATTCTCTGTGGAAAAAGTGGAAACATGTATTTTCCTATCCCACAGATGTCCTAGAGATAGCACTGGGAGTGTGGGTGTCCTTTAGCAGTTTTAACATGCAGCCCACACAAAAGCACACACGCACACACACACAGGGCTGTTTATCCCCAAGGGCGCCAAGCTAAAGGAGAGAGAGCCCCTTAATCATGTCCCTGTCCCACATCCTCGTTATCAGCCACGATTAATGAGCTCTCCATTAATGAAAAAAAAAAAACTAGAGGTGCCAAAGAGAGAGGGCCTGAGAGTAAACGCTCCCCAGGTGCACTGACATCATCGTCCAAGGTAGACGTGATAGCTGTCACATCTCACTTTTGTTAGGGATGACGGGGCGTGTGCGTTTGTTCAAAGTGTTTGGTGGGTGCATGTGGCCTCGCTCTCAGCACCACGAGTTCACAAAGTTGATTGTTCCGACCCGTCGTCTGTTTTGCCTTTGTACGACTGCCTTCCCCTTTTGTCTATGGCGGCTATATGTTGCGAGCACGGAGAGATGGAGGCGAGGGATAAGGGGCGCCTGATGAGACAGTGACAGAGGCGGGTGGAGGAGGAGGGGAGGCGGGGCTGAAGGAGAGGGCGGCAGGTGCAACGGACACCCAGCACAATCACCGGCGCTCTGCAAAAACGACGACAGGAAATCAAGGTTGTCTTGGCAACCTGGCGCTATCGATTAAGCACGGCCATCTCATAGCACACTTCAGAGACCCGGTGGGAATGGGGCTGTGTTGGGTTTCAGCAGAGGAGGAAGATGAGGAGGAGCGGGAGGAGTAAATGGTGGTTTAAGAGCAGGAAAAAAGACGATGCAGGTGATTGCATCTGAGTCAGCCCAACACTTTCCTCTCTCTTAGTCTTTAGCTGGACATCCACCTCGGCTCTTCCTGATTTATGAATGCAGAATAGTTCTCATCTCTTAAGTCATATCCAGGGTTGAGGCCTTCTCAGAGCCCTGCAAACATTTAACATGCCTCCCCCCTGCCTCCTTTGTACTCTCTCCCTGCCTCTGGCCCTATATATGGGTTTATGCGAGCACAGTTCTCTCAGTGTTTCCAGGTCTTTTGTTCACATTGTGCAGTTTGATTTAAGGACCCCATGGCACACATGAACAGTTTACTTTTCCATCTCTACGGGGCAAGCAGGTTGCTGTGCAAACCCCCCTGCTTGTGCACAGTGATTACACCATAATTGTATACTGAGGTGGTGATGTTGCATAAGCCCTGAGTAGAACTAATCAATACATGGCATTGACTTGTTAGGAGGAGTATTTTTGGCTGATACTGCACTTGGTTGGTGTATTTCAGACAGGCCGTGCCTCTTTCACACTCGCTCTCACTGTTATTCTGTCTTCTGACAGAAGGTGAAATCAGCCGGTCCCAAATCCCTCGCAGATGTGTCCTCTCCCTCCTTCACTCTGTCTGTCCGATGACTTACAAACATTGGGGAAAATTCAATCAGCGATCCTCCTTTTTGATCCGTCAGTCATCAAAATGAAGCTTATTTTCCCACCTACTGTATGAACTGAACACTTGTTAGACATGGCCACCGTGCTCAAGGGGGAGCTTTACTTCATTTTGGAAGGACAGCAGTACAAAAACTCCCCCTGTCTCCCTCCCCATCTCCTCCTACCTCCCATGGTCAGTTAAACACAGAGCAGTCCTCTGTCCTGCCATCATGTGGGTTTTGCAGCCTAGTTAACCCATAGCTATCAGCTGAGCCACACAGTGTTTTCATTTACTGAGCTTTGTGTTAGGCAATTAAAGGGCTAGTTCTGGGAAATGTGCCGATCTGCTTCTTCCATTTATTTGTCAGCACTGAACATGAAGACTGGAAAAGAGGGGGAAACCCTTAAATAAAAAAAAAACGCACCGTGTATCACCTCAAAAGCGCACTGATTTAGCACGCTAGATCGCGTTTAACAACATATAAAAACGTAAGTGTTAAAGCAAGTCAGTGGGTCGCTGCATGGAAACTGTCCTGTACTGGAGTTGGGTTTTTCCACCGCATCATGAGACAACAGATAACACTAAAGCCTGTCAGAGAGGAAAAAATTAAAGTGTCATGGTGGAAATTTCCTATGTGATCAACGTTAACTTTTCACTTAATTGTTTCAAATTGTTCCTGGGGGTTTTCTAACAGAGATCATTAAAAAAAACCTCACTGACATTTGAATGAATCTTCTTCAAACTCATAAATGAGATAATTTAATCTTAGTGACTAGTTTATGTATTAGCTAAATTTATTAGCTTGGTACAGTCGTCTAGAGCTCCAGAAAACATTAACAAGAGGCAGTGGCGAGGTCGTCTACAGCCACAGTGGCTTTTCTGCAGTGTTTCCATGCTGCATTTATAATATTCCTAATGCATTTGTCTTGTAAAAATAAAACAAACCGTTGATATAATGGTATAAGTGGTATAAACATATTTTCGAAACTGTTGTCGCTACTGCTAATTCCATTAGCTGGAGCACTAATTTCTGTGCACATTTCATCATGTTGTGTAGCCATAGCAGTGGAGAAACTTCACATGTCTGCAGGCACCACCCAGTGCATGTCGGGTACTGGATTATGTCGAGTTTGTTGAGTTAAGTCAAACGCATTATAGACAGTTGACCTACAGTTTGTAGGTCTTTCATGGATGCCTGTTAGCACAATAACTTGGAGCGCTGGCCCAGTTTTTCCTTACTTTGAAGCTGTAACAATGCCACAAAGGCTGGATGCGGTGAGCCAACCACTGCGGTTCTTACAGCATCCAATAGCACATATCGCGTGCGGTCGAGAGTAATGTCTTACAGGACTGCAGGGGCGCCAAACATCCCTGCTCCCTTCTCATTTCTCTTTATTTGGGGCTATTCTGGGCTGGGCTAATGTGGCGGCACTGCTGCGTGCTGAGTGAGTCAGCGGTCATTAGGGCGTGCAGACAGCACTCTGCCGGAGGCCACAGGAGCCAGTCAGTCTAATGATGAGGGCAGGGAAGTGCTGGGGACCTGAGCACTCAGGACGTCCTATAACTCCATCCAATTAGCCTCCCCATATCGTGGCCACGCCCATCCTAATAATGGAAGAAAAAAAAGGCACTTATCTTTGCCATGTAGGACTGACGGATTTACTTCACACGTCTGTATACAAATATTCTTATGTTTGCCAGAGCCAACAAAGAGTGTTGACTGTGTGCTCGTGTGTGTCAGCCACGGGTATCTGTAGTAACCATCATGTACTATGAGAGCGAGAGAGGCTCAGCTACAGTTCAGATCCAGTCATCCTCCCCTGGGAGGGGCTGACTGAGCAGGAATGTAAACATGGCAGCTAAATAAACTGCTGCGTGGGGTACACACACACACACACACACACACACAGGAGAAGCTGAGAGAACAGGATGGTGGTTCAGATGTCATGATCACTGAAGAAAGGAGCAGACGATTACAGGCTGGGCCTCTGCAGTTTGAAGTGGAATATATGTTCACTGTGAACTGGATTCGGACGAATGCAACAGAGGAGATGTTCTTTGAGCACTCGCTGCTTCTAATCAAACATTTTAACATCCAGCATGAGTCGCGGCTTACAAGGACAGCTCAGCATTCCTTTCCCTCCCCTCCTTTTAACACCTTATCTCAACCTCTCACTCTAAAATAAGATGCACTCACACCATGTCACATGGCACCAGCCGTCAGCCCACAGCTCCTCAAATGCTTCCCCCGGACTTTAAAAGCTTGAAAGCGTGTTCACACTGTTCTGCGTTGTTTTGTGGCAGATGAGCAGTTTAATTGGCATCCCTAAGCCTCGGCGAACGCTTATTGACACTTTTTAGGAAATGAGGGGCAGCTCTGCAGTCACACCCTGAATTATTTGCTCTTAAATAGAGTTATTGAAATGGTTTAACCTCCACCCAACCTACAGTCCTCATTCCAATGATCCCGGTTGACGAAGGGGAAAACATCTTGAAAAGCTCTATTTGTTGGTTCTTCAGATGCCCTTGAGCTCCACCCTCCGCCCCCCCAGGCAGTGCTATAACCCTCCAGGCTTGTTTTGATGTGGTGATCTGACTGTTGAACACAGGTGCTGCCGGCTGCTGCCATCAGCTCTCTCTGTAAGCTGCCATAACCCGGGACAGGTGGCAGCTATTATGACGGCATCAGAGGTAGCAGACTGGCACCATCGTCAGCCCAGCGCCTGTTCTGCCGGTTCCCAGTCCGCCACCAATGACCGATTACACCGACCCGCTTCGGCACCGTGTTCACCTTAAACCTAAGATCGCTTTCTCAAAGGCGTTGCTTTGGATCCTTCTTCCCAGGTCCCCGTTCTTCCCGTGTTTTTCTTTTTTCTTCTTCCACTTTTCCAGCGCCTTTCATTTTCTCCAAGGCGGATCAAAGAGAGGAGTTTTGTGGAGGCGTATGGAACCAGACTCAGTGTCAACAAGTAGCTTTCTCTCCTTCACTGCCGTTTAGTGTGCTGTTAAGAAAGACCCCTGTACTTCTGCTAAATGCTACAGTCAGAGTACTCTCTAGGAACCAGTGCACCTCCTTAAATCTATTGATGTTGATGTTCTTTCTAATGTCTCCTTCTAATTCCTCTCTTTGTCCGCCTTTCCACCATCTGTCCCATCTTTCTAACACTGGGCGCTGGGCCAGAGGTGCTAAACCGCGTCTTAACCTGTTGTCTGAGCATCGACTCATCCTTTATTCATCCCCATTAAAGTAGCATGAGAGTTGTTCTCCGCCTGTAGCCGCTGCTTCACTCTCCATCAGAGAGACAAACGACCATAGCGTGAGTGTACCTACCTATAAATGATGGCTAGGCATGAATGAAACATGCACAGCGGGTCTCTCCTGATACCTGTGACAGAACCTGTGACACTGTACGACAGAATATGGTGATGCTATAGGATGGCACACATGACAAAGTATTGTCTGATTTCTGAAATCTTTTATTTATCCTAATTTTTTTCTTAGCTCTGTGGGGAGCAGAGAGAATTTAAAGCACTCTGCTTTCAGTCCAGATCCATTTCCTGATAGGTCTGATTGTTGTCTTGTTTATTAAATTTGGCTATTTTAAATTGGCATAAAATCCAGTAAAGACCTTAAAATCTTCATGTGAGGAAGCTTGAAGTCATCTTGAAATATTTATACCTGCAAAACAGCAGCACAAAAGGTGCACGTACATAGCGGTGCCACTAAGCTGGCAGCATGCCTAACCCCCACCTATACAGGCCCCAAGGTTCTCTTATATATTGTTTCATGTAGAGCGCACAAAATATCAGCATCTCCCACCTTTAGAGAAGTGTGGTTTAGGGAGAAAAAAACAAGAATAAAGGCAGAGATAAAGTGAGGCGATGGGAGGAGAGGAGGGAGATAAAGGTTACGAATGAAGATGAAAATGGAGAAAAGTGCTGGGCCAGCGACTCCAACGGGGAGACAGACAGGAGGGAGCATTTCTGCCCTGCTGGTGAAATTTTAAGGGTGCGGGAATGTTTGTGTGTGTGTGTGTGTTGGAGATAAACTGAACATCAGCATATCCTGTTGACTGTCATCCTACAACCTGCACTTTCCCTTTTTTAATGCTTGCCAGATCGTACAGGCTGCATCTCAATCATACACCTAATTCCCACAGTTTAGTTGGATTCCACCTGTTCTGAGGTCATGCCAGTGAGGTATGTTCAGCATAGGTAGGCGGGAGGGAGGAGGCGGGCAAGCACCTGGGCGCGTAATCCAGCCAGTTAGGTTTTCAAGGAGCCATTTAAAGTGAGCGCAGGTATTAAAGAGAGTCGGATGAAGAGGTCAGGATTTTCCTTTAATCCTCACACTGCTGCTGGCAAAGGAGAACGATGAGGGCAGAGAGGCAGCAAACTGCACAGCTGTAACTGAGTGATGTGAGAGGGGCGAGGCTGGCACCGGGCCACGGCTACACTGGAATAACAGTGGATGCTGGTGCTATAGAGTATGAGTACATACATATGTAAACCCGACTGGTGGGTGTAGTAAAAACAGGCTAACATCAGAGGGTTTCACCAGCATCCCATTGTTTTATGGAGACCTCTCTCATTCTTATTAATGAAAAGCTATTGTGTATACAAGTCCAGATCCGACCCCTGGACACACACACCGACACACGCACACGCTTCCTGTCTTAATCACCAGCACCGTGGATAAGGGGCATTACAGTAAAGTAGCAGGTGCCTGTCCATCTCAGCAGTGCACGGGCTGATTTGATGGTAATCTATAATCTGTAAGGCTTTGATGCCACCGCCATCCTTATCAGCCAGGTTTTGTTTGGCCAGGCTAGAAGCTCCAGCTTTAACAGGATGACAGTGCTGTACACTTAACCTCTGGTGGTTTGCAGTGCAGCTCTTTTTTTTTGTTTTTGTTTATGCATGAATGGATTGATGGTTTTTATGGGGTCTGTATCTGAGCACAGGCACTTCATTACACAAGTGTATGTGATACAAAAATGCAGCCTTCTAAACTTAAACTATGCATGAGGTTAAACTACATGATGTGAGCCCAGAGCTCTAAACACTCTTGTTTTCTCGTAGCTCTGACGGTCAGTAAGGGAGGATATCTCTGATATACAGGGATATACGGTGCTGTGAAAAGGGCACTGTTCTATTTAAGTGATGTCTTGATTCAGCAGGTCTGGCAGTAATCAGACCTGGATGTGGCTGGTGAAACTGAAATGTGATTAATCACAGCTAATTCATGATTTAACAAGAGGAGACAGTTACCATTTCACATAGGGTCAGGTAGGTTTGGATGCGTTTTTTCCCTGAATAAATCCAGTTGAATCCAGTTATCTCAGAATTAAAAATTGTTTGATGATCTGAAACATTTAAGTGTGAAAAATGTGCAAAACAGTAAATGATCAGGATTGGGGCAAACATCACATCTCTGTGATACTCTCTTCGTTTGTGATGAGCAACTAATCAGAAGAAAGTTGGCGTAAAGGAAGGGAAGGAGCTTGTTTTAGATGAAGGGCTTCAGCAAGGCCAGTTGTATGGTTTCAAACCATGAATGATCCAGAGTAGAGCAGGGCGATATGACCAAAAATATTTATCACGATATACATTTGAAAATTTGCGATAACGATATAACTGACGATATAATTGACACTAGACAAAATACTTTACAACTCCACAACTTTATTAGTGCAAAAAACCCCATCAATGTATTTTCACTTAAACAAGCAGCGTTTTTTATGTGCATTAAAGTTACATAAAAATGTAACAGTGCAAATTCCTTGCTGGCAGTTTAACCAAAAGGCATTTCCAGTGCAAATTGGCCGACATATCCTCAGCATAACCATGTATAATATCCACAAAACGTAAAAAGAGGTTATACACACACAGTACGGTAATATTATGTTGAAGCACAGTACGTATCACTCCACGAGGCGCCTGCCTACGATAGCCGCAATGCTCCGACAATCCATCAAGCAGTGCGGCTTCGTAGCTTAGCAAAGTCATACTAAAACATGTGACAGATGTTCGAGCGCCGTGTACGACATAAAATCGTTTCGAGGTCAGTAAACACAACCAGAATTCGTACATAAGGCACACGGGTTTATAAGGGACACTGTTGACTTTCAGAAAAATCAAAGGATTGATTTTAAGTGTATTTTCCAAACAACACGGTAACAACGACGGCCCACTAGCATGCTCTACCAAAAATAGTGCTTTGTTGTGCATTTGATGGACGAAAACTAAACCAGTTCCACCACTGAAGTTGCAGCATTTTTACAAACCAATTCTGGTTCATCCGTCTCATTCAACGATCCGCTTTCGCTCTTCTCATTCTGCGTCGCCGCCATGTGCGTATGTAAACAAAGGCACTGCGCATGCGCATTTTACCCATATTCTATCGCGATATTTCATTTTCCTATCGTTGCCCAACATTACACCGGTATTACCGTGACCGGTATGATATAGCCCAGCCCTAATCCAGAGCTACTCTAACAGAGTCTAATAAAAGTAATAAGTTCCCCTCCAGACTACACAAGGTTTTTTTTCTCTGCGTCACTCTGAACTCATCTGTTCGAGACATTTTTGATATATTTATCCATATTTGTCGTTAGATTCTCGTTGTTACTATGTGCAGCAACCAGCGGAAAATGCAGCAGACAGTGGAGCTGCTGGCGGTGACATGTATGGCTCACATGGCGCCAACTACTTTTATTGGACAATAATGGGAGGCTGCCATGGATGACTTAGAGGGACGCACCCGCAGCCTTCCATACGGAGGTTTTCTTTTCTTTATTTAAACACCAGCAGTGCAGAAATGTGGAAGGTGTTTTGCTGTGTGATGCCTGATGTATTTGGCCTCTGAGACTTTATGCAGTGACAACTGTGCCTGGCTGCGGCTGTTGAAATGATGAAGTGTGTTTGCGCCCGATGGTGGAAGATCCTTACAATGTGCATTAGAGGGGAAACACTGGAGCACGCGCAGTGTTCGTACAGCATCACACACTGTGCTTTTGCTTACTTTCCGTGTTGTTGTTAGAACGGTGGATCACCTTGTTAAACATGATAGAAGTTTCAGCATATGTTTAAGCAATCCCTGTGAGCAGAGAGGTTTAATGAAGGAGGAGATGGGGTGCTTGAGGAATACTAAATAGAAATTTACAGGGGTCCCTGATGGCAGAGGTGGTGGTTCTCCCACCCCTACTGCTGAAGAGCAAATCTAAAGTTCTTGCACTGTAGCAGTGATTTAGCATTTGTGTGGTGACCTCGCAGGTCAAGTAGAGGAGATCTCGCTGGAATAAAGCTGTCGTGACTTATTTATGCGCAGTTTTTTCTTGCTTTGTTTTTTTAAACCAGCTTTGGTCATTCAACACATGCAGTCGTTTTGTCCCTGTGACCACTGAAATTACAGTTTTGACCCTCTCTTTAGATAGGGGCCCAAAGTACAGAGAGCCAAAAGGCTCATGCTTCAGATTGCTTTAAATGCTTAGTTTCCAGCTGTTGTTTTCCTGCTCTTTGGTCTGTATAAAAGGAATGGATATTCCTAATATGGTCATCTCAGTAGTTAGCTTTAAATGGAGATTGTTTTAAAAGTGGAGAAGCTAATCAGACGGCGTTGCTGCATCTCACTGCAGTGGCAAATGAAAAGATAGAACTGCTAATGATCAGAATTAAATGAGCTCACCCTAATAACAAGCTTCTGCTGTATGAGGGTTCAGACTTTTGGTTTATGCACGATAAGGCTCCTGCTGAAGAAGTCGCCTGATTACATGGACTTTGATAGAGTAAGCCCTCTAATGGACTGTTAGGTTGTCAGATTAACCTAAGCACACATGACCACAACATAACTGCACATTTTCACCGTACCTGTGTTACCTTACCTTTTACACCAATGCTAATTTATTCATCCATTAACTTTCAGTGCTGTGAATGTGATGCAAACTGCAGGCCATGTTACCACACGGGCTAAACTGGGCTAATTAGTCAGTCTCACCTGCTATTTGTGCGAGTCACACGCTGTCTGGTGTAATTCACAGCCAGACTAGTTTCCTCTGAAAGTGTAGTCACCATCCTGTCTCCTCTGGCAGGTACTGGAAGTGTCGTGTCAGCTCTGTGTTAGCTTCAGCTTCCTCCTACTCCTTAGATAAAACTTCCCGTTTGCATGCCGGGTCTCAGCAGGAGGGAAAACTGTGGAAACACAAGACAATTTGTCTGCAGCAGAGGTGTTAGAATGTGTGTATGGTTAGTTATGTAGTGATAAATGGAAATTTGGGGTACTTATGAACAGAAAGACACCAATACTTCTCTTCCAGGAGTGTTTTTCTCTCTCTCTCTGCGCTCTTCTACTTTCACCCTCCCTCTCTTTGTCGATGTCCAGTTGAGCACCTGGGAGGAAGCAGCTGTAGGTGGTGATTACAGTTCAGAGACTCCAAAATAACCTCTCCTCCTCCCTGCCTGCTCTCTCTCTCTCCATTCTCTCCTTCTCAGCCGCCTTCTCCCGGCCTCCTTGCTCTGAATCAGCCCATCGTGCAGATAACAAAGGGAAGTACTGCAAAAATTGAGAAAGACAAAAGAAAAAGAGCACGAATGCTCTAAATTGCCTCCATTCAATGCTATTTGTGTGTGTTTAAATAAAGTGACTAATACACAGCACTTGGCTCATCAGTATGGGGAGCAGTGGGCTCAGCTTACACGGATGAATAATGTTAGGTGAACATTGCTGCGTATGACCACCCCTCTCTCCACCCATCTCCTGTGTGTATGTGTGTGTGTGTGTGTGTGTGCGTTTGCATGTGTTTACTGTGCTAAAGCTCCCATCAATCACACGCCCAGGACCTTTCAGCAAGCCACACATGCACACACACTAAGACACCAACACACACACGGCACTGCTGCAGAGTTTATTAAAAGCAAGAGTGTTATCACTGATCTGGCAACACCTGTACACACACACACACACACAAATTATATTTATATACACACGAAAGGGTGACAAAATAAAAAAATAACACTAAATACCTTTCTAATATGCTGGCAACACATTTCAGAATAGCTTCAGTGAGAGCTGCCTAATGATGTGCAGAGACCAAACGTTAAGTTTTGCCTCGCATATCTCATGCAAATACAGTAACTGACATGTTTTTAGACTATTTGGCAACCCAGAAATCCTGACGCCTAACAGCCAATGAGAGCAGAGTTTACCACGAAATCCGTTGGTTTTGCTCTATAAACTGTGAAGCTGAATCATACGCCTCCATCAGGAGCCTTGCAGAATCTCTGCATCGAGTGAATTTTTCAGCTTGTGTGGAACTAGTTTGTGTCTTGTATTGCTTAGCATTTGGTATGAACATGTTCAAAATCTCCAGACTGAGATCTGTTGACTGCAGAGACAGTAACAGATGACTCAGATGACTTGAGTTCATCCCAGAAACCACCAGATCCCCATAGTATTGCTCAAATGGTCACCTTACTGTTTTAATTATTTCACAACCAACAGGACAAGGAACAGTCATGCTGGTGTGGTGACAAGAAGAGCTCATGCTTGGACAGAGCTGTCTTTCTTTCCTCTTCCTCTTGGCGACAAAGTCAAATCACAGCGGTCAAACAGGAAGGCTGGTGTTCAGGGTCACACACTGCCCGATGGAATTCCCCCTGACCAGCAGGGAGAAACGTGGCTCTGTTTGACCCTGTTCAGTCACCGTGCTGTCAGAGACACAAAAAGCAGGATCCTCTTCTTGCTCTTTGGTGTTTTTCTCCCAGTATCACCTCAGCTCTTGCAGAATCCAAATCAAGTGTAGGCCGGGATGACTTGTTTAATAAAAACAGGTCAGGAAATGTGTCAGCAGCCAGTTGCTGTAAGTAATGCTGCTGGTTAGCTATAGGGTTAGTTTGGGGAAAGTTGGCTCGAAAAGGGGACTTAACAACATCATCTTTCCTGATGCAGGTTTTCCCCCTTAGGACGATCAGATAGTGTCTCTCAAGTGCTTCTACTTGAGAGTACTTAACAAGAAAAAGAAAAGAGAGAACATTTCCCTGGCTGTTTCCCTGCTAAATTACTTCACATTATAGGTGACTTCACATGGAATAGTCCCGAGAGTCCAGTCCAATGATTGCAGTGTACTTGGGTAATCAGGGTCCCACCCTGTTGGCTGCAGCATGCAAAGAAACCCTGGTCTGGCCTCACGGAGCAGAAACGAGCATCTGAACAGAGCAGGAAAGAACATGACTAAGCTGAATGAAGGACAAGACAGCTGCATGTGACTCGCGCAGAGTGACTGCATTGTTTGGTTGGCAGTCGCATTAGTCGCACTTTACGAATTCATTCCACACGTGTTCCCCTTCCTCAAAAGCAACGGTTCATTTTTCTCCTGTTTACAAAGCTGGAGGAAACAAAGCAGGGTGTAATGGCAGGAGTACACAGAAGCTGTGTTTGACTCGCTGGAGGCCCGTTAGCATAGATGGCAGAGAGGAGTGAGAGATTTGCCCATATCGATTACCCCAGCCGCGCTGTCGATACTCCCCTCCAAATTCTGACACGGGGAACTAATGGTCTCCCCGGGCCGGTGGCACCCAGACACACGCCCATGCGCCTGAGAACGTAATGGACAAAAGAGGACCCGTCGATACATCACTGCATGATGAACCTGCGCTTGCCTGCTGCCTCAGCCATTTCGCTATAGAGCGCCACATCCAGAGGGTGTATTAACAGTGACGCTGCACACTCGGCCTGCCATTTTTCATCTGTCCGCCCCTGTTCTACTCATCATAGCTTATGTATTAGTTACACAAAGTACAGCTGAAGGGAGTGAGTGTTGAGCAGCCCTGTGGAATAATGTGACCCCACTCCACATACACAGTTTAGTTGAGGTCTTGCATCATGTATACGCACATGTACACGTTCCTTCTCGCCTGGTTTAACAAGACAGATTTTTGTAGCTGTCCATCCAACAGGACGTCTGTAGTCCACCCTTGTGTTCATCTAACAGCAGGGTAATGGTGTGAGTGCTACTGCTTGACTGCTCTTCAGCTCTGTTCGCCCCAGGGGCTGGTGTTGTCGGGGGGGACTAACCCTTCCTGATCACAGAGGGAAAGGCCATTTTGCCTGGGGAGAAAGGAAAGGACAGTGGTGAAGGGAGTGGGGGTTGTTAGCGGAGGAGTGAGGTGACAAAAGAGCGTTTGTGGATGCACGTTTATGGCGTTAACCCCTTTCTCTCTTCGCTTCACGCGAATAAGAAGAAACCACTGTGACAACTGCGTGGCGGCCTCGGGCGATGTGTTTGATTGCGCGCCGTGTGTGTCGGGGGTTGTGCAGGACGTTTGGCCTCTGGAGTCTTGTGACAGAGATGACATTCTGGAAACAGGAGAGTAGTTAGCTGCTGTCGAAATGCTACACAGAGGAGAGTTTTCATAAAAAAGGAAGAGCTCGCACAGCGCTTCTGAGTGTTAGTGTCGCTATTAGTGAAGCCACAGTAGGTTGTCAACACGGATCTGCACCGAGTCCTCGCTGAGGTGTGTCGACCTGCTGATCGCTATAAATGGGGAACTTGCAAGTGTTGTAAAACTAGATGCAACCAATGAGCAAAAGGGAACTTCTGGGTTATTTCTGCACTTCCACCTGTCTGTGAATGTGTGTACAAATGTGTGCAAATGTGTCTGTGTGTGTTGCCTATTGCCCTGCAGCCCGTCCCCTCGATGAGACATCTGTCAGGCAGAGCCGCAGCGTCAACACCTGACCTTTACCGAGGCACTTGTGCACCAACCAAATGTTGTCCCTTGCCCTCGCTCTTTTGGGTTAACCCTTCGTACTGCCACTCCCTGGTTGTCTTGATTTCATTTTTTAATTAATATTGTTATTCACATAATTTTCCTCCTTCATGCCTTCTTCTTGCAGCCCTCTGTTTCCTCTCTGTTTTTCATGCCAGTTTGTCAGACAGTTTGTGTCACTCCCTCCCCGGGGCAGCCATCAGTTCAGTTGAGCATCATATGTGACAGCCCAGCTTTGTCTTTTTAAGCCATTAGCAGTTCCTGTCCTCCCACTTTGCCACCATTCCCCTCTGTTTACCTCTTCTGCCCTCTTTCTGTTGCACATCTCTTGCTGCCGACTGGCCTTCTCAGTATTAATCTACATTGTTAACGCATTCTCGGCCACCGTGAAGAATTGAACAGTGTAAACGTGACAGCGCTGATGGCTGAATGTTCATTCGTGTTTAATGAACTGAAGTTAGCAGTGATGAGGCTGTGCAGTAAGGTACACTTACAGGTAAGCAAGATTTAATGAGGTTTTTTCACATGGAGACTTGTTTGACCACACTCCTCCCTCTTTCCCTCCCTCCATTCTTCCCTCCCTCTTCAGAGGCCAGTGTAATTCTCCGTGCTCTGCACTCCCCCACAGTAAACTGTCAAGCCTAATACAGGCAGGAATGTCCAGTCACCTGCTCCTAAAATGCAACAGCCCTGTGCTACACTAACCTAATATAGGCCTGCACTACACAACCAGGTTGGATAACATCATCCCTGCTCATTGCATATATTTAAACACACACCTCAGTGTGCTTCAGCCAAGCTGTTAGGCCACAGTCTCCCCCCTCCCCTCCAAAAAGGAGGTTTTGGCGTTCTCCCAAAGGGAAATAAGAAGTTTGTAGGAAAAATTCACTCAAATATAAATTCTATTTTTGCTTAGATGGAAAGAAATATTCAGAAAGTGCAAGTAGCAAGCAAGATAATATATGCCTTAAATATATGCAAACTAGTCCTGCGTAGTTTCCACAGTCGGGAAACTAAAAAAATACCTTGCACACCCAATGGCTCAGCTGATACACGTCTACAGATCCAGCTGGCTATACTCACATGGCGTGTTCACAATTGCTTTATCTCTGCAAGCTGCATTGCAACCCATCTCTACCCCAGTGTGCTATCTGTTTTTACTGCTGCTCTCTTTAAGACTGGGGGGTCTTGCTTCTCTCTTCCCCATCCAAATTTCCATATTCAAACATGTTCAGTCTTTACGTTTTTAAGTAAGAACAGTTGAGTTTCTAGCATTTAGATGTAATTCTCCCACTTGTTGATGACAGATAAATAGTCCAGTTTGCACACATCCCACTTTAATTTCACTTGTGTTTGCTCAAACGGCATTTGCTGACCCGGCCGCGCTACTGCCGTTAATGCTGAAGTGGCTGGAGAAAAAGGAACCAAGCCATGTAATGAAGTTTGATGCTCCTGATGTAGCTGACTACATTTAAACAGGCTGAATACCTTCAGGCAGCCGGTCTAATAATATCCTCACAGAGCCTCCACTCCAAATGTCAAGCCCAGACATACAAATTGGCAAAATGAAAGGAGAAGAACACCAATATGGTGCTGTGCAGCTTTCCAAACTCATCAGTCTGTACATGCAGCCTGAATGGAGTCTGACAGCAGAGGTGACGGGGACGTTTCATTCTGCCTGCGACGACCAAATGAGATTTGACGAAGGCTAACGCAACATTAGCCCAGGTTTGTGCTCAGTCGTCTGCCGCTTAAAGTTAGAGTGGCTGTTAACAGAAGGAAAACAACTGTTTACCCAGGTGTGCGCTAAAGGTTTTCTGTGCTGGCTAAATATTTGTGTTGCTCTTTTTGGTGCAGTGTTTTTTCGTGTGTGTGTGTGTGGGGAGGGTGCCAGTGCAGTCAGAAGTGAGGAGTAATAAAATTGCATCACTCAGGTAAAATAGTTTTGTTGGCCCGGTGGTTGAAAAAGGGGGGAAGAAAGAAAAAACAGTGACGGATCAACCGTGAAGAGGTAAAAGAGAACAGAAGGAAGGTGGTTGCTGGAAGCGTGACTGCAGGTTTTACCAGAATCTACAGCAGATGTTTCCTCTCCTCACCTCCGTGTTCCCCCCCCTGCACCACCTCACACTTACCCAACTCCTACATCACTGCCTCCCTGTCACCTGCCTGTGCTGTGGATGGCTGGACCGGTTGCGGGAGTTTGCATTTTCTCACCACAGACCTGCTGAGTGTTTGAGAACAGGCCTCTTCACTGATGGACAGAGGGAGGCTTTAGAGATACTGGAAGTGGGTAGCAAAGCAGGAGGTTTACTTCTCCTTTTTTTTTAATAATTTAGTTTTTTTGGGGTGTTATGTAAATGTATCAGTTACATTCTTTTCTCTCAGTCACTCGTAATTATTAAAATCCTTCAATAAACAAGGCAGATTTTTTAACTGCTACATTCAGAACGCACATTCTCTCAATTAGGTGCACAAGTGTTATTACCTTGGATGGGGCCTTCTCACCTCCAATATAAACATGAGCTGGAGGACTAGTGTAAACTTGGTGGCAGGGCATGCTGTGGATTGTGTGTGTGTGTGGTGTGAAGACACCCTCTGGTTCCTACCAGCCCACCTGGCCTTATTTAGAAGAGCTAAGAGCCAGAAGCAGCAACTCACTGTGGACACCCAGTGCAGTGAATGTGTGTGGTTCATCATTAGCCCTGCAGAGAAATACCATCACCCGCTCTGGTTCGTACCCTTACCAGCCTCCGACTCAGTGTGCGTACACTTATCTGGGGAGTTATTAGGACTCTGACTAATAATAAAAACATGTGACCTAACAAGCAAGGCCCCCTTTTTTTTGCTTTACTTTACACTCATTAACACCCACCTTTACACCTCCAAGTATCATCATGCAGATTAAGAGAACAATAGCCTCCATTAGGTTTAGTGTTATCATGGAAAGTGCTCATCAGATGGGAGATGAGTGACCCGCAGAGGCTCATTAGCTCACGCGCTAAAACCTTGATCAGTGTCATTAGGAAGACAAAAGCCCATTGTCTTCCAGCTCACCTCTAAAGTGATTCCAGTGAAGCGCTCTGCTCCACAAGTTGTTGGAGTGCTTTGACAGATGCTGCAGTCTCTTATGTGTTAATGAACGGGAATATTTTTCATTTCTAGCAGTCGTAACAAGTAAATACAGAACTGCGTTAAAAGTGACTAATTCTCAGGACTGCTATTCTTAACTTTGGCCCGTACTAGTGCTTCTGTTTTTTTGGCCTTCCCAGCCTTGCTTGGAACGGTGAGTAAGAGTCATTTGGGGAGTTTTTGGAGCTGCATGTTGTGATGCATCTGTGGAGGAACAAGCCAGTCGCAAACTTGCTGGGAAAAACTGTCTTCTGAGATTAAACGTCCTCTACAGCTAACTAAATGGCGCGAAGGGATCCTGTTTTGTGTTATTCACAGTTATATCTCTCAAACCAAGCAGTTCAGGTCAGCCTCTGTCGACCTGAACTGTTCAGCAGGGCTGAAGCAGCAGCCTGTGAGCAAGCTTACCATAAAAATCCCCAATTCTTTTGTTTTGTTATCGCCACTTGAGTTGACCTTCCTGACTCTGTGGGAGGACGGCTGTTGTTTTAACAAAACCAGCGGCGTTTACCTCAGCACTGAATGAGGCGCCTCACCTTGAGACGGCATACTTGAGGTTTTGAATGGCACGGCTTTGTTTTACTTTGGTTCGAGCTGGGGTTTTTTTGTAGTGGTTGCCTTCCCTGAGAAAATGGCATTGCAGAGCCACAAGGGCAGACTCAGTGACGGCAGAGCCTGTCCTCTTTGAGGATGCCTGTGGTAGCTTCACCGCTGCCTGCCTGGCCCTGAGCTCCAAATGAGATAAGTGGCGTACCTCAATGAGGGAGCCTGTACCAAAGCTAAATATAGAGATAGAAGAGAGGTAGAAGGGCAGACAAAGAGTTGCCGGTGCTCGCTGTGAGTCAATCTGTCTAATCGTGAGCAGAACTACAGCAGACCTCACAATATGTGTCAGTCAGTTGACTGAAATTAGCAGCAGCCAGAGAACACACCCTTTGATCTGTCTCTTTAAGAGACAAACTCTGAGAAAAGTGTTTTGGTTGGACATTCCAGACATAGCTCCTGCACATTCTAGTACACGAGGCTGTCAGTCAGCAACGATGAGTTATAGGTTCTTTACGGATGTCCTCGTAGTTTAATGAATGTTTGTTCAGACGGTCTGTGTCACTGTGTCCAAATCCAAAGCTCACTTTTTAAGCCAGTCACTCACACCTTCAGGGCCCTAGAGCACAGAGATAGCAACCTCCCAGCAAGGCTGAGCTGAGATAGTGCCATTCCTTTCTGACACACCTCAGTGTGGCAGAGCATAAACTGCACCAAGCACTCCTCCCTCTTGTTCATCAATCGGGCCAGGTTTAAATAGCGAGAGCTTAGAATAAGAGTTGTGTTTACACAATTACAGGACACTAAGTACTCGTGCAGGACCAACAAAAGTGAACCTGCGTTCGGGGACACATGGCACTCAGTGTTCCGTGCCGCTGACAGATCAGTGACAACACGTCTGCCAAGGTGATCCAACGGAGTAACGCCGGACCTGTTTTGGGAGTAACCCACCCAGTCATCGGTTCTTTGCCAGTAATTGATACAGCCTGGCAGGTGTCATAACAAGACAGGCCCCTCTCTCTCCGGCAGGCTTATTTAAGTGTGGCTGACACAGACTGCCTGGCACTGTCTTTCACAAGACTCTGGGAACTTTGCAAATGGGGAAGGAGGGTGGCGAGTGATGGCCAGGGTGGAGAAACTCGAGCAACTGTGGCTTTAGTCTTTTACTAAAGCATTCAACGACAGCATGCATCTGTAGCGTGTTAAAGAGAGCTTTTTGCAGGAGACGCGAGCTACATGGAGTGCTGTGATCCACACGGAGGAGTTCTGGTGCATCTTCAGGCCTAAGCCACGCTTAAAGGCTGTTATTTTCTCAGGTGTTCCACACATTGAAACCTAGAATAAGCATAGTTGAAGAAGTAAAGCTCCTCACCTCCTCCACCTACCGGCACTTTTTCTCTCTCAGATGCGTAGGAGTCATCCTCCTGTTGTGTGCTAGCATGCTAGCGCTAATGAAGCCAGCTGTCCAAACGCTCAGCCTGGTCAGCCAGAAGGGACCGCAGCCTTTGTTGATGCTAGGTGTTACATCTCCTGTTGGAACACACACTTTTGTTTCAACAACCATTTGGCGCAGGAAGGGCCCTGTCTGTTCAACCCTTCTATCACACAGACAGACACGGGCACCCGCAATCCACTACTTCTATCCCCATATATACCCCATTTGCTGTACTTTGCTGCTTTTATTGTCCTGCTCGCTGCCACCTCCCCATCTGCACACGCCAGCACATTGATTTTCTCTCTACAGCTTTATAGTTGATCATTTTCTTTTGACACTGCCTGGCAGAGCGCGTTGGCTTTGTAATCGCTGACCTCAGCTCCACACCTGAGTGGCTGTGGCCCCACAGCCTCTCAGACTCATCCCAAAGCAGCTTCTGTTTCACAATGAAGTGCTGCACCCTGAGCGGACAATCCCCGGCTGGGTCGCTCTTACAGCAGAGAGAGAGTTTGGCATTGTTAGGCAGACAAGCAAGAAGAACCGATGCAGAGCGGTTCATACATAGCAACGCTACATCAGGCTAATTAATTATAGCTTTATTTGAATGGGATCCCAGCTTTGTGGCTTCAATTGTTCTTGCCTGTCAAGGTCTTTTAATAGATTGCAGGATGTATCCTGGATAGCGGAGCCAAAGGATGTGCAACACCCTGCTGAATGTATCTCTTGAGTGTGGCGCTCACATCACGATAAAGAAAAAGAGAACCTACTCTTTTTCTCAGCGAAAGAGGTTGTGAGTGAAATAGTTCTCCTGATGAACCCCGATTGGATTTCACAGCTGCGGCACAGCAGCGATGACCCCGTGCAACGACTCGCAGAATAACAGCGCCTCTCCCTCCTCAACCGCCTTTCATCCCTCGCCGCCCCCCTCGGCCTTTTGCACAGTTACTGAGTGAATACGAACCAGTTGTAAATGACCCGCACGACGCAAAAGACAGAAGGAGAGCGACCTCGCTGAAACAATTCTCATTGATTGAAACAGGCTCACGATTCTCCCAGATACGCCTCCTCCTGACAAATTTGCAGCCACTTCAGAAAGAGGTGGGCGAGTGGGGATGGGGAGAGTGAAGGGAAAAAACTGTTCAGGTGCTTTGTACTCAGTGCATATTCTGCGAGTGAATGCAGGTGGTGTGTGCGTGCGATAGAGCGCGTTGTGTGATGTGAGATAAAGTAGCCAGAGAGCTAGTTTGAGCGCCGCAGCCCGGGCCCTCTGCTGACGGGGCTGCTCTCGCTGGAGAATTGATTTGGCCTCCGAGAGGATCTGTAGCTCTCTCTGCGGAACAGAGGGATGGAGGAGGAGGGGGGGGAGGAATGGACGGAGAGTGGGTGGAAGTAGCACAGGTGGAATTGAGAGATGGTGGAAATGAAAAGAAGACACGGGAGCCCACAGCCAGCGCTCGCACACAGCCAGCGCTCGCACACAGCCAGCGCTCGCACACACACAAATGTGAAACAGACAGTCGGTCAGGAAAATTTACTCCCCGTAATAACCCTCTCTGTAGGCTGGCTGTCTCGATGTCTCCTGGCTCCTTCAGCCCGAGCAGGTCACACCGACTCCCACACAGCACACACACCACTTCAGCAGGAAATCTAATGATCTCACACACTGCTTTAGTGTGCCTGTGCGTGTGTGTGCAAGTGTGAATGTTCTCCGTTCCTCTGCTGCACGGAGCCTGTTGTTCAGAAGTTTGTCTTCACCGTTGGATTCAGATCGCTCACATTTTACTGCACCGAGCATCAAAAACGTCTCCGGCATTATTTTTAACGGCCCCTCGTTCACTCCGTGTGGTTTTATTCTCTCTGGCTTTAAAAACACCCCCCCTTCCCCTCTCTGCCCCCTGGTAGGGGTCATTTTAAGTTTCATCTAATCTATTTAGCCTGGGTTATTGGGTTGGGTTTATTTAACTGGTGCTCCCACTCCCTGCCCCCTCCTCCTCCTGCTCCTCCTTCAGCCATTCCCTTTAATAGTTTTGACATTTAAATGACATAGTACATATATTTAACCTCGCTGGCTCCTTGCACACTCAGCGCTCGTAAACACAACGCACATACAGCACACCTCTTATTACCTTAATCAAAAAAATACAAATGCCAAATGTGTGCAGCTTCTACGATTGTTGTGGATACATTTTTTTGTGGTCTTAGGAGTCAGTCAGCAGCACATAATGGAAGTTTTAAGACTGTGATAGCCAACAACCGAAGGTGTCTTCACGTTCATCCTTTCACAGTGTAAACCGCTGCTCTCCGTCGCTTTTTGAAGCCTTGCTGCCGACTCACTCAGTGAACAGCGGGAGACGGAGCTGCTCAGCGTACAGTCCACAGATTAGTGTTTTAGGAAAAATCCGCCTATGACAAGTGATACTGCTGTGGGTTTGGATCCCAAAGTTACCCGTTCAATTACCAAACATTTATCTCCAATTATCTCCGCACCGCTCCAGCAGCTTCTCAAAAACATGCACCCCAGTCATTCTGATGTCTTCCCTTGTTTCTTCTTTTCCAGTGACCAACTACAATAATGTGGTGGAAGCCGGCTCAGACTCGGACGACGAGGACAAGCTGCACATCGTGGAGGAGGAAGGCAGCCTGGCGGACGGGGCCGACTGCGAAAGCACCCTGCCAGAAGATGAGCACCCCAGGGAGCACTGCTGGGACCGAGGTGAGGATGCGCAGTCGTTGTGAAGCAGGCCTACCAGCTATCTTGGCCTCTTTCTGAAACACAGTTGATGTTTTTGCACCAGGAAAAAGCTCCAAACGAGTGCTCGCTTAATCTGATTTTCTGCTTTGAGATTCAAACGTAACATGATTGAATATTTGCTACACCTGTCTGTAGACAAATGCTGGTTTGTTCAGTATCTGAAGATGAACAACTATCAGAACATTTATATGTTTATCATTTCTCCTCTGACTGGCGTTCGTGCCACACTTATTTCTGAAAAAGCTTCTTGTTTTTTGGGGGGTTGTTTATGCATTTGCTGTTGTTTTAACCTGAGCAAATGGACCGTAGGCTAAGTTAAGAAAGGCCTCGCTGACATCTGCACACAGTTAAGTACCAGGCTTTGTCTCATTGTGAAACAGAGTGTGAGGAAACAGGTACTACATCCAGCTATGGCAGGAAGCATGATATTAAACAAAGACAATGCCAACAGAGGGAGAGACCTTCAAGCAGAAAAAAAATAACCTTGTGGCCCACCGAGTCAGTGGAGTGCTTTATGGCACTGGTGGGCATTGGCGGGGCCTCCGTGAACTTCTTTTTACCTCAAAGCATGCGGAAGTGACATCAGAGGCAGCTCACCGCCACAGGAAGGGGCTGACGTCACAGCACTCCCCCCTCCTACCCACACTGAACAACAATTGCAGGTGCTGAAGGACGTTGGTGTTTCAACCTGGGCTCAAGGCCTCTGCGCTGCTGACCTCACACTGAATGCGCACATAAATCTGTATTCGCACTTGTGGCGCTGTGAGCTTCAGGCTTGTGCCAAGAACTGAAGGTAATGAGATATTCAGCATTTTAGCCTGTTGTGCTACTTGGTCGTTTTGGGCTGTGATGTGTGAAACAGAAAGGAGGCTTCAGTTTAGCCAGAGCTCAGGTTAGCAGAGTGAAAATGTCCAGTAACATATCACTTTCAGTCTGTGCAGTGATTTTTTAATGTATTTTAATTCCTTTGCAGTGAGCAGCCTTCAGTTTTTGTTGCACGGTTTCGGTCGCACAGGCAAATGCAGTCACACCACAGACCTGTGCACGCCGCAGCCACCTATTCACCAGACGATGCTGTCATTCTCATCACTGCTCTCCAGCTGTAGCTCGTCGCATCAAGGGAAAGTTGGAGGAAGAATAATGTCATTGGTCTTGGCTCGGGCTTGTGAACATTAAACACTTCAAAAGCATGAGTTACACTGAAACAGCTCAGTGAGCTGGCCGCGCTCCACAGTTATGCCTGATCAGGCATATTTTCTTTTGCCTTCAGTCATGTACAAACACACACGCTCTGTCTAGCCCACATCTCATACATCAAGCAGCATCTTAGCTGTCGCCCTGGATCGCACTGATGAAACACGGGAAAGCCGCAGTCCTTTAAACAAACCCTTGCTCTCGTCCCTTCATCTCTCCTGCACTCCTGAGAACAGAGTATCTGGTGCAAGCCTTGAAAAAGTGACCACCACCCACTAGTCTCCTCAGCAGAGCCCGGTTTGCTTCAAATTAAAGCCTTGACACCCATTCTCCAGAGACTGCTGTGCTCCAAACTGGAAAAAAATGTTGTTTTTCTGCACCATCCCTACTTTCCTTTTTTTACCTCCTCATCCATTCCCTCACCATTTCTGTCCTTGGGAATCATTCCTCTTGATTATACGGTATCATGGGTCGCCCTGCTCGCTGTCATTACTCATTCAACCTAAATGATTGTGGAGCAGCGCAGTATTGTTGCAGTGAACTGCAGTCTGCTGTCCTCTAAGGACAGGCTGACTAAGTCTTGAGGAGGGAAAGGTAAAGAGAGCGGTGACCTGGGAGGGCCTCTGCTTTACATTTAATGACTCGAGCAGTGTGATTACATCTCAGAGAGGGTGGAGCTGGAGAGCTTTGATATGGTGAGGCTGCAGTGAAAGGCTGGGGAAACACAGTCTTCCCTGTTTCCTCACTGTTAGCTTAATATGCAGAGACAATATTTGATGCTTGCTGAAAATCCATTTTGTAGTTCTCTGTGGCTTCATGGACGCACATCAACACCTACAGTGCGTTCCTGTGTGCCTCACATCATGTGATGTTAAAACTGAGCCACGGGAAAGGAAGAAACCCCCGAGGGTCGGAAGGATTGCTCAGTAGAGACTCAGAGCACAAATGTTTGATATCACTAAGCCAAGGATAAGCAAATCATTGTGGACTTGGAAATACCTCACATCCCTTCTCCTGCTGACAGGAGATAAAGTGGAACATCTTTTCTAACGAGTGCCTGTGTGAATCCCGATTGCTGATACGCATCGCCCAGCCGAGATAGAATCGGCAGACGGGTCTGGACGCACGACCACAGGAAGCAGCAGGGGCAAAGGTTGGCCAGGGCAGGAAATGCATCATGGGACAGCATTGTATCTTGTTGCAGAGATGTGGGCAGAGAAGGGAGCGAGGGAAAGAGAAGAGGAGAGAGTGGGTGGTCTGGTGATTTTGTTCTAAGATGTGCTGTAGTTGGGTTACACCGTGCAATAAATAGTTTTTTAGACAGGAGCTGCAACAGAACGTCCTGCTACAACCTCACGGGGGCCGAGTTTCTGCAGCTGTTTTGTAACTCGCTTGTGCAGCGGTGCATTCACATCCCTGTGTCAGCAACATAAATGGCCTATGTGTGATGTTTCATAGCAGGGGAGCAGCCTGATAACACGGAGCCGCCTCGGCAAAGCCCGCCAACCCTTCTGGCCGGGCTCTGTACCTAACAAAGAGCCGAGAGAAACACATCATACCTTTCCAACACGCACCCCCAACTGGGACTCTACTTCACACACACGCTTAACATTTTGGTAGCCTAAAGGTGTGTTTGGATGTTGCCTTTAAGCGTGAGATGGGAGCTAAACCCAGCTTGCTGTAGCAAAGTGCTGATCTGCTGTCGGATCATCAGTTTGCCACATGTGACACATGTTCTGCACGTCAGCATAACTTTAAAATATGAAGCTTTCACTTCCAACCGACTCTCGTGTCTCCAGTTAAACGCAGCTCACCAAGCAGCAGATGTCCATGGAAGCTGCTTTCTGGGCTAATTTTGCTCAGCCCGTCATGACCTTTATCGAGCCCTGAAATAGTGAAATGAATAAAATCTGCCCATCAGATCTGTTCCATATTTAACCAATGATGGGTTTAGATCGTATTAGCTCCAGTAGAGAAATTAAAACATTACCACTCACCCAAAAAAAAGTGTTGATGAGATAAGTTTAAAACTGTCTTCCTTCTCTCACCCCAACCGGTCGCAGCAGATGGCCGCCCCTCCCTGAGCCTGGTTCTGCCAGAGGTTTCTTCCTGTTAAAAGGGAGTTTTTCCTTCCCACTGTCGCCAAAGTGCTTGCTCATAGGGGGTCATATGATTGTTGGGTTTTTCTCTGTATCTATGAAGCGCCTTGAGGCGACATTTGTTGTGATTTGGCGCTATATAAATAAAATTGAATTGAATTGAATTGAAAAACATTGAAAAGCATGTCTAAACATGAGCTTCCTTTTCTGTAACTTCACAGTGTGGAGTTAGATCACACCTACCATGAACATGTGTTATGTTTTTTTAAAAACAGGCCTGTCTTCATATCTGGGTTGGCCAGTATGTATTGTGGGAGATAAAATAATTGATTGATCTTCCTGTAGCAAGACACGTCTTGCTCAGAATTGGATACTTGGCCACTTTTAAACCAGGCTGATTTCATACTGTGAATATATGACAAGTACAGTGTATGTACTTGAGGTGTGTCTGCTACTCACTCACAGTTGTTCCTGTGTTATTTATTAGTGCTGTGCTTTCTCTTGTCGGACTTTGTGGAAGTGTGAATGTGACTGCTGATGATTTGTGTGTCTCTGGGTTAGCTGTGTGATAAACTGGTCCACCTGGTTAGGATCAACTGCGGTGACGCTCACTGGATTAAGCAGTGAAGGATGGGATTCAACTCTGTGACCAAATTTAGATGGAAAAGGATCTCTTCTTCTCTCTGTCTTTTCACCTTTAACTTTTTCAACTAATCTGAATGTGGTTCAGATGTCTGGCAGAGTTGTCTTTTTAATGGCTTTTTGCTGAGTGGGAGGTGGTTAATTCAGCTTACCTCTGCTACGGTTGTTTTTTTTTTAACTCATCAGAGCAAATGCTAGATATTGATTTTCTCATCTAACCCTTAGCCAGAAAGCCATTTCCCAAAATGCCAAATGATTTCTTCTGCTATGAAAAATGAGGTAAACATGTCTACGGGGTGTTACTGTTGCTGCTGAGGTCATGGGAGAAAAGCTGAGTGATATTCAGGGGGTTTTCAGCCCCCTAGTGTGGGCTGAGAATTCCTCGATTAGACTTTCTCAGCACCTGCTGCTGGCTTGTGCTTTCACACACACACACACACACGTTCATCAACAGACCGCCTCGTTCTCCATATTATCTCCCACGGGCTCATTCCAGGATGGGAGGTTTTCTTCAAACGGTCTTTAATAACCATAGCAACAAATGAGCGCCCTCATATTGTTTCACAGCTTTGTTAAGGTGCACCAGAGGAAGCCGGAGTGAGGCTGTGCGTAAGAGCGCTGGTATTCACTGTGCGTCGGCGAGTCATGAAGTGCTACACCTGTTCCCGTCTCTGAGGAGAAAACAGCTGGCCCCGTCGTTCAGCACGCTCACAATTCACAAAACACAATCCTCAAATCTGCACTAAGCAGGGGGAGAGCTTAAATCGAGCCATGAAACATCTGCCTGGTAAACACCAGCGCAGTAGGCTAACTTTGCTTTTAGCTCATAGCTCACTATTCCAATTATTCTCTGTAATGACACACACAGGCACGCTAACATATCCATAATATCCATTGAGGAATAATGCTTGTGTTTAATAGCTGACATGCTATACCTGGTTCCGGCAGCCGCTCCAGGAAGCGCTGCGAGAGCAGAGATAGAAAGAAGGAAGGAAGCTTTCATGCATCCCCAAGTCTGTCCTCAGGTTACACTTCCTATAACCGCAGCTTGGTAATTAGTGCTCGTTACTAGCTAGTCGGGCTCACGTGATGTGGAGAAGGAAGGGGCTCAACTTCCACATACAGCACCTCATTTGCTGGGATATTAAGCACAGTCTAAAGGCCAAGCCTCTTCAGAGAACACAGTGTTTGTGCGTCCATGTGTGTGTGTTTGTGTGTGCTGGGTCTCGTGAAATGTCTGTCTGCTGCAATGCATTAGGACAAGATTCATCACCTAATTATCAGTCCAGTCTCAACAAGTACCTTACCTAACATAGGGAACAGAGGCTGTCCATTCACTTCTAACAAAGAGCATGGTGTTCATACAGTAGCCTCTGGCCTTTGATGTTAATTAGTTTGTCATCCTATTGTGAAGTGTAGCATTCAGGATGTTGTGTTTTTCCCCCTCAACGCCACACGCCTCGTTCCGGGGCTTGTGGGATTCAGTTCAGTCATGACACTCTTTTGGACACCATGCATCTCATATACAAAGGTTAAGGTTTCATGTGTGCAGCGTGCATCAATAGAAAAAAAGGTGTCAAAATAACGAGGTAATCAATAACATTTCTGCAGTTGAGGCTGTAATCACTCTATGTTTGTCCTCTCGCAGTGAAGGAGGATTGTGTTTCGGATGGCGAGGATGATGTGAGCACAGACGCGCTCGTAGAGGAGATGCTCCAGCAGGGAGACACAGCCGTCATCTACCCAGAAGCCCCGGACGACGAGCCTCAGCGCCAGGGCACTCCCGATACCGGCATCCACGACGAGAATGGTACAGGGCATTGCTCGCTCTAAAACACACTTTTCATCTTAGATCTCAAAGCCTCTGAGCTCTCAAAGCTACAGCAACCCACCCAGTAATTACTCGCCCCAGGGGGGGCGGGGGGGAAACAGCTCTACCTGCTCGCTGTATCACCTCAGGTGTTAACTCCACCCCATTAGCGCCACTTTCCGACATCATTACACACACTGCTATTTGTTAAGTGCAGCACACTGGGGCCTTTATGACTCCCGGGCTTTTGGCTTTTACCTGCTACCACTGAGAGGAAAAAAGAAAAAGGGAGGTGAGAGGGAGGGAGGGAGGGAGGGAGGGATAGTGAGAGGAGGAGGAAAAAGCAACACCTGAGTAAATTTGTCACGTCTGTGCGAGCTCTGACTCACAGCTACCTGAGCGATAATGTGTGTGCATTCCCATCTCGAGGCCCTCACCTGTCCCGCAGGGGAAACTTAATACATCACCTGTTAACAAAGTAATGTTTTACCTGTGTGGGAGCTGGCCAACTGAGACCCTGTGTTAACCAGATCGGATCCAGACGGGAGGCTGTTGTTTACCAAGCTCACTTTTCTCCGCGTGCGTGGGCGTTTTTTGAAATGCTTCAAATGCGCAACAGGACATCGGATCATGAGATATGAAGGGAGTGAACGCTGCAAGTGCTTCTGAAATGCAAATGAAGTCTCAAAATGTAGTCGTATACATATGTTTTATTTACAAAGACAGGCAGGCATTTGGATAGATGATTAATCATCCATTTGGGTACCTGTGTCCTGTTTACCTGTGGGGGAGGATCCCTCAGGGATTGGTTAAATAGCACAGGAGTCGCACTGTGGCAGGCCACGTGTAACATCAGGAGTTTTTAACCCCTTCTTCTTTCCCCTGCTCACTTTCTGCCCTTCTTTTCCACTAGGAACTCCGGATTCATTCTCTCAGCTGCTCACCTGTCCGTACTGTGCACGGGGCTACAAGCGCTACAGCTCTCTGAAGGAGCACATCAAGTACAGGCACGAGAAGACGGAGGAAAGCTTCAGCTGCCCCGAGTGCAACTACAGCTTCGCCTACCGCGCCCAGCTGGAGAGGCACATGACGGTCCACAAGAGTGGACGAGATCAGGTAGAAACTGACTTCTGACACTTTCTTTTTCACAGAACGATTAGAGATGATTTGTTCCAGTAGCACACGTGCTTGCACAACGCTGTAGCGATTGTTCAAATCGACCTTGCTTATCTTAGCTTAGCTTCCTTAGCAGCTTCCAAACAGGATGAACAAACAAGAACTTTTGCCCTCCATTGATTAATGACATGAATTAGTCGCAGTTCAAAGGTTGCGTTTCCACTGTATAGCTCACTGCCTCACCCCTCTCCCGACAGAGACACATCACACAGTCGGGAGGCAATCGTAAATTCAAGTGCACTGAATGTGGCAAAGCATTTAAATACAAGCACCATCTGAAGGAGCACCTACGCATTCACAGCGGTGAGTGGACAACCCCTGTCTCCATGGCAGCGTATTGTGTATGCGTGTGTGTGCTTGTGGACGGGCATGTGCTTGGACGTGAGCGGGGCGGGCGTACGCCTCGCGAGTCTCTGTTGGCCACAGATGTTTGAGTCTCCTCTGAAGCAATATTTATGTTTTATTTCTGTTTCAGCCAATTCCCCATATTTAGATATCCTTCATCATGTTTCAGTCCATTGTGTGCTCTTCCTTAATGTGCAATAATTGTGTTTCTTTTGGCATTATGGGACAGCAATTAGAGAAGGGCATTTCCCACTGGTGCTATTACATCAGCGTTTAAGCATCATTGAAATGCATTAGAGCTTTTTCCTGTCGTGCTGCTCATAGCCTAGCTTGCTCATTTAGCTTCATTCACTAATGGAAATTTGTTTCTCCCGCCCCCAACCGCCCTTTTCTTTCTCTCCCTTGTACACATTGTGGTTTTATCCAGGAGAGAAACCCTATGAGTGCTCCAACTGCAAGAAGCGCTTCTCCCACTCGGGCTCATATAGCTCCCACATCAGCAGTAAGAAGTGCATCAGCGTCATCTCAGTTAACGGCAGATCGCGCCTAGGGAACGCCAAAACCCAGAGCCAGGGTCAGTCGCCAGGACTTTCAACACCACCCTCGGTCCTCCGCACTCAGATTAGGGAGAAGCTGGAGCACAGCAAGCCCCTGCAGGAGCAGCTGCCGCTAAACCAGATCAAGACAGAACCTGTAGACTACGAGTACAAGCCAACAGTGATATCGTCCCCGACTGTGACCGCCATGAATGGCGGCGTTTTCGGCGGAGGTGCTGCAGCTCCTCTGCAGGGCACAGTGCAAGCTGTGGTCCTACCCACTGTGGGGCTGGTATCGCCCATCAGCATCAATCTGGCAGACCTGCAGAATGCGCTCAAGGTGGCGGTGGATGGTAATGTCATCCGTCAGGTGCTAGAAAACAATGCCAAAGGCCAGGTGAACTCGGGGCTAACCACTGGAACGCTTCACACCCCACAACAGCAACTCATCTCAGCCATCAGTCTGCCAATAGTGGGTCAGGATGGAAATGCAAAAATCATTATCAACTACAATTTGGACCCCAACCAGGGTCAGCTAACAGCCCATAATCTAAAGAAAGAGCCAGAGCCTATGTCACCAGCTCAAACCACCACCAACACGTTCAAGTCCCAGAAACTCCCAGAAGATCTGACTATCAGAGGCAACAAGGCCAATGAGACAAAAGAAAAAGAGGAGAAGACCACTAAGACTTGTCTCCTGTGTGACAACTGTCCCGGTGGGCTGGATGCACTCCACGCCCTAAAGCACTGCAAGAAGGATTGTCTCAAACTGAATGGCGCAGGCCTGGATAGGTCCGATTCTACTGTTGCTGCCCTGCTGTCAGACGGAGGTCTCTGCAGCCAGCCCAAGAACCTCCTGTCACTGCTCAAGGCCTACTTTGCCTTAAACGCAGAGCCCACCAAGGACGAGCTGGCCAAGATCTCTGACTCGGTCAGCCTCCCGGTCTCTGTGGTAAAGAAGTGGTTTGAAAAAATGCAGGAGGGTCAGATATCTCTGGGTGCCCCAACACCTCCCTCAGAGGAAGAGGACACTTGTGAATCTAACAGCGTGGTGTCTCTGGTCCCAGGGAAGGACAAAGCCACTATAATTCCTCCTGTGACCCAGGACAGCCCAACAGAAGCTACCCCAGCAGAGATCAACGGCGCTCACAGCTCGCCGGCCTCCCCTTCGCCACTAAATCTGACAGCCGGAGGTCCTGGCCCAGCGAAGAAAACCCAGAGCACCGAGGGACCCCTAGACCTATCGCTGCCGAAGCCAGCCAGAGATGAAGCAGAGAGAGCGGCCAATAAAACCTGCCTTTACCCCTCCCCTTCCTCTGGCTCCGCCAACATGGACGAACCCCTAAACTTAACTTGCACAAAGAAAGAGGCATTGCCACTCTCAGCCATGGGCACCTGCCCCACCGCACTGTACGCCAGCCAGCCAAGTGCCAAATCTCTTGACATCGTCACCACAATGCAATGCCTAAGAGCACTAGCCACCAACAACAAACAGACTATCTTGATCCCCCAGCTGGCTTACACCTATACCACTACAGCAAACAGCCCCGCAGGGACCGAGACGCACGAAACCATCCACCTCAACGGAGTTAAGGTGTGCACCATTTATGTCCCCTCATTTTATTAGCATTTCATTAGCATACAATGATGCTACTCGTATTTGCACACTAAATATGAAGCTAGCTAGCCATCAGCTAGCTTATGTAAATATGTAAAACAAAGGCTCTGACTCATCGCTAATAGGACACACTAATTAACTGTTACCTTTAATTACGTGCCAAAGGAGACAGAAAGGGTTATGTTACCTTTTGATAGAGCCAGGCCAGCTGTCACGCCCCTTTCAAGGCTTTATGGTACTCTAAGCTAAGAGGCTAGCGGTAGCTTCATATTTTCCCATCTCTTAATCGTTTAATTGCTAGCTTAAAAAGGTAAACTATCACACCCATTTCCAGCTCTTTGTTTTTATTCACAGAGCAGTTTTGCATGATTTACAGTTCAGAATAATCCCGGTGCCACCCCTTTATTCAGCAGAATAGCTCCCTTTAAGCATATTTTTCATAATTAACACTTTAATTCTAATGCTTACAAAAGAGCTTAATTAGTTTCCTGAGTTATCAGAAAATATGTTTGCCTCCAATTATGTGAGTTATATAAAGGATTGAGGGTTTAATCCATGAACAACTTTGAGAATCAAGTGCATCGGAATCAAGTTGGCTTTTATCTTTTTCAGAGCAATCAGTCAAAGCATTCAATTCATGTACGGTCTTGTTGTTCAGAACCACCATCACATGATAGATAGTCTGAAACCATCCAAAATCAAATCAATAAGTCATATATAGAAATGTCAAAATTGGGCTCTTTGTAAAAATGATAGCCCTTAATAGTTCTTCATTGTGCAGACATCTAATGGGCCTCTAATGATGGATGTAGATGCCTGGGTGTGTGAGTGATCTTCCTGGGCTGTCACCCAGAGGACATGAGGCTGCACTTTACTGCAAAGCTTCTATTGATCTGTTGGAATCTGTTTAAGCGCCGCACCTCTGCCTGCCGCATTGATTTATTGCTGTTGTATTATACTTTTGTGTTAAGTGGATTGGCATAGACCTGTCTTGTAAAAAGGAGCCCTATGTATATATATTTGCTCCTTAGCCATGCCAAGCAGCCTGTTTGACTACAGCAGTGGATAGGTTGCTAGGTTCAGAGTGCGGTTGTTTCTAGGAAAAGGAAAAGATTGGTAAAAACCTATGATCAGGGGATGATTCAGTACCACTTCCCACAAAGTTTACTGGTATTCTGAGTCATCAATTGTCTTTTGCTGTCAAACAGATTGAGCATAACTTTGCATTCCTACAAGTGTGTCTAATTTCTCATATTCCCCAGGAGGACAGGCAAGACACGGGTTCAGAGGGTGTTTCCACAGTCGAGGAGCAGAACGACTCAGACTCGGGCCCTCCGAGGAAGAAGATGAAGAAGACGGATAGCGGCATGTACGCCTGCGACCTGTGTGACAAGATCTTCCAGAAGAGCAGCTCGCTCCTGAGGCACAAATACGAACACACAGGTAAACATTCGTGTTTCCCAGGGTCTTCACACAAACACAGCCAGAAAAACAGAACCGGAACTTGTCTCACCATCGCTCACTCTGTTGGATCCTGGGAAAGATGAGTCAGAGTGCGAGCAAAAGGGGGATTTTGAGCTACAGCATAAAGAAGGGTGGACACCTCCATTCCAGCAGGTATTACTCAACATGCACAGAAGAGGTCTGAGAATTTCTTTCCGCCAACTCCCCACCTCTGCGCTGCCAGCTTCTCATGTGAAGCAAGAGGCGAGCTCTGGTAGTGATTTGGATTGCTCCATGATGATGATTCTGTGGCCAAGCTCAGGTCAACACTCTCAGAGGCATTTTCGATGTTTTTTTTTTTTTCTTTATTACTCTGATGCCTGGCTCGGGACCACAGTTTTCGGCTCCAAATGATCTCATGCTAGGTGAAACTAGCTGCTCCCTGCCTGGATAAAGTTTTCTTGAAAGTTTTGAAGCACAATCTTTGTGATTTTGTTATATTGTTTGGAAATGTTCTCCTTGGATACACTGATGATAGATACTGATTTCAGCTTTCCGGCACTGGCACCTTTCAGACAGCATGATGGGGGATTTGCTCCCTGAATGTTTAGTGTTAATATTTTCTCTTTGCAGAAATATGTTTGATGTGTTGACGTCTATTTGCTTTGTTATTCTCTGCAGGGAAGCGACCCCACGAGTGCGGCATCTGCAGCAAGGCCTTCAAACACAAACACCACTTGATCGAACATATGCGGCTCCACTCTGGGGAGAAGCCGTACCAGTGCGACAAGTGTGGCAAGCGTTTCTCCCACTCGGGCTCCTACTCCCAGCACATGAACCACCGCTACTCCTACTGCAAGAAGGAGACGCAGAGCCAAGCGGGAGGGCGGGAGAGCCCGGAGGAGGATGGCGAGACCCAGATCGACATGGAGGTCCTGAGCGGGGCACAGAGACAGCTCCTGGCCCCGTCCCAGCTGGACTCAGATGAGCGAGGGAGCAGCACCAGAGAGGATGAGGAGAGTGAGGAGGAGGAGGAGGAGGAAGGCGTGGTGGACATGGATGATATCCAGGTGGTGCAGATAGGGGACGAAGGAGGGGAGGAGGAGGACGAGCCAGAGGAGCGGAATGAAGAGGAAATGAAGAGAGTAGCGGTGGGAGAGGGAGGAGAGGAGGAAAAAAGTGAGACAGGAGAAGAGGAGGCTGACACCGGACAGGAGGATGGGCTCGGGAGCGTTCAGGAAGAAACCAACGTGGAGGAAGAGAAGGCGATAGAAACTGAAGGAAGCTCCCCTGAAGCTGAAACTGAAGGTGGCCTGAGCGAAAGAGAAGGAGGAGAGGTCGCAGAGGAGAGTCAAAGCGAAACAAACAGGAACGAGGTTTGTGAAGATGAGAAGCAGACGCCACGGGAGAAAGGAGACTAAACGAGGAACCAGACTCCTCTACTAGACACAATCAGACTCCTCCTCACTGTGTGCAGAGGAAGAACGCACGAGATGATGTCTGGTCACTCTGACAGTTCACTACTGTGTAGAAATCCAGGTGTGCCTGAAAAAATACTAGTGACTTTTCCACAGGAGAACGGTTTCTCGCTGTTAGAAAAATCCATTTGTAAAGAAAAAGACGAAGACGAACGTGAATTTTAACAAATGAAGGACATGCATTATACAGACTTTGGAAGCTAGAGCCGACACGTTTTAGATAATGTTTTATTACTAAAACACCTTGGGTCATTTCTTTTTATCAGTGTTACTAATTTTATCACTCATATTTTAACCTTTAAAACCTGTACAGTTCGGGAGATATTTCTATATCTTTTTATTGCCAATGAACAAAAAAAAGTCAGTATTTTGTTAGGTTGGAAGGAAAATAAGAAAAAATCCTGTGCACTACAAGTGGCTTGGTTTACCTTTTGATGGAGCAGTTGAGTTGTGTTGTCTACCCTTCAGTATTACTGCATTAGATATTCAATGCCATCATGCTAGCAGATGCTAGCGTTACAATTCTTTTTTTTATAGTTTTGATTGGATCATGAGCCTTAAGAAGAAAATATCATCAGCATTTAGTTCCTTTGAGACTTTGTTTTCTTCTTCTTTTTTAAAATCAGCATTTAACAAAAATTGTTTGACATGTTGGGCAAATATTTGCTTTCTTGGTACCAATTTGGTGTAAAGCTCAAAACCACTTAGCCATATTGGTAGCCTGGCAGTGTCTGAACAATTACTAGCACATTATAGATCATTAATTTAATCCCCTAAAACTGCACACAGTCATGTTTACCCCTATGCAAATGCTTCACTGTGGCCTAAATGCAGTTCAATTGGCATTTCCCTCTCCTGGTTCTGCTGTCTCAGTAGGGTTTTTTTTAGTTATATAACTTTTCGTAGCTTCTATAAGATTAACATGAGACATGGTCACATTTTATTGTGCAATCGTAAACTATGTTAGAAAACGCTATTACATGTCCCAGAGCAGATGTTTGCTAACGAGTGGCTAAATGAGGCTGCAGAAGTTTCTGGGAAATACTCAGCAGCTTAGTATTGGTGATGCCAAAGTCATGGCAAAGCCTAACTTTAGAACAATTTGTGGAGATGATTTTGCTTAACAAATCATGTTACGTATCATTCAAGTTTCCACAAGATTTTCCACGATAATCCAAAAGCCAGTGGAAAAATCTTATTGGCTTTTTATTGAAGGAATGCTAACTTCCAGGTTCACCTATAGAAAAGGCTGTTGTTCCATATAAAGATACAAAGTATATGTAGTATGTTGAAGTTATATTGAAAAGGGAAATTGTTTATGTTAAACTTTTCAAGAAAGTTTTTCACTAAATATATATGAGATAGCCTGTTCATCTGTAATGCTGCTCCGCTACATGTGCTGCAACAGCTAACAGCTATGTAATTTTTTTTCTGCAATTCTTAAAAACAAATCAAAAGTATCCCAATATCTTCTACATTTAAGCTGATAAAGCAGCACTCAAATATCTGTCGCCCTCTCCTTTAGACGGAGCCAGGCTACCTATTTCCCTTTGTTTCCATTAGCTTAGCTTATTGCTAAGCTAAGCTAATTAGCTTAGCTTATTGCTAAGCTAAGCTAATTTTTAGTTACTAGCAAGAAAGTATACAGCTCAAAATGTCAAACAAATTATTTAAACGTTCAGAGCGAGCAGAAAGTGGATGTAGAAAACTGTCTCATCCTTCCTATAACCCCCCCCCCCCCCAACTCAGAGCCTTATGCAAAAAAATAACATTAAAATGATCAAACTAAACAAGAGAAGCGTGCATATCAAAAGTGCCACTGAATATTGCTGTTGGAGCTATGATCAGGTATTGCCGGGTCCAAGATCAACCGATAAGCCGGGATACTGTTAACTTTGGCTGGTCGCCGCACCAGAGAGAGTAGAGTTTAGCGTAAAATGTGTTCCTGTGTTATAGATTTTAAAGAATTTGCTTTCACCTAATCTGAGAAACGAACGAAAAAAAAATTGCAATGCACATTTTGTTTTTCAAATGGGTGATGATGAAATACACTTTCTTATTTTTGACTGTGTCCTGCCTTTCTGAAGCTTATTCAGTGCACTTGTTTAAACACACCATGAAATGCTCAGATGTCTCTTCAGGTAACAAAATGTAGGCAAATATGAATCCTAGGAGTTTAATCCAACATCGTTTTACCTGTCAGTATTATTTTTTATTTGATTTTTTTATTTGTTTTCATTTTTTTGCTCTTACGTTGTTTTATGTTCCGTGTCCGTGTGCGTACTGTATGTTTTCAGCAATGGCAGTATTATCCCCACCCCCAGCGAGTTGGGTATGTCTCTTTAGTCATAGAGAACTTTTATATTTATGTGTCTTATTTTTTATATTTCTTTATGGTTATTTATTACACTATGTAGTGTACAATACTGTAGTTTGTATTAATACGATAATATATTTTAGTATGGGACAAAAAAAGAATCAATGGCAAATAACTACAAGCCTGGAAAAATCAGACTCTGGCATACTGAAGTATGTTTTTGGAACAAATGAAGTGATGTTTTTCTTAGGGAAAAAAAAGAAACTCGCACCCTGCAAGCCTGAAAATTGGAACCTGTGACCTCTGCATCCATTCTCATGTTAGTTTAGTTTTCTTTCCCCTTTCTAATATGAAGCTACTGAACTTTTGAAAACTAATTGTATGTCTAATAGCATGAGTGTGTTCTGTTGTATTGAAGGATGATCCTTAATCCCACAAATTGTCCTTTTTGCCAAGCCAAAATAATATTTGACTTATGTTCTTGTTTTTATTTGTGCCAATTTGTTACTTTATATGTCAGTGTCATGACCGCACCCAGTTTTATATGCCCCCCCTCTTTAACACCCTCATCTTTTTTTATAGTGATTGTTTTTGTTTTGTCTTTTTTGTTCATTTTTTATGACTCCCCATCTCACAATAAAATACATCAATTACAAGCTGTTCAGTTTGTCATGAGATTTTTCATTAAGAGTTTGGAAATTACAAAACACTCTTTCATGCACTTCTGCTTTCATGTCTTTCTAAGCTTTTGCTTTCATAATCAGAATTTTGAAAAGAATTTTGAAATGTTCATTTTAGAAAACACTGAATTAAATCTGGCTGTGGTGTAAAACATGAAGAAATGCAGTTCATGGTCACATTTTATATTTGGGATTGATGTTGGTGAGCCCCACAACCAGTGTAGGAGTCGTTACTTTAAAAAAGTAGTTTAGACACATGACTTGTTAGTTTTCTTAAAGGCAACACAGTACATTACACTACTCATTACATTACTTACTACATTACTCATAGGATAGGATCTTCCCTTTAGTATTTCTATATAAACACAAACGGGGTTAAGGCAAAGCAAAGATGAAATATAGCACAAAGAGATTTCAAAGCGATCGCCATGGTGATTCTGCTTTTAAAAAACACACAGTTGGAAATGGAGCCTGTCCTTTTTACCTGTTGAGGATCAGGGTCCGGCTGCTGGGCTGGGGTCAGCATGCAGTCGGGCTTTAACATCATTCTCGGCTTTGGCTACACTGCAAAAACTCAAACTCCTACCAAGTATATTTGTCTAATTTCTAGTCAAAATATGTCATCAAACTTGTTTTTAGACTTTTTCCCACTTAATACGAGATATTTTTGCTTGAAATAAGTGGAAAGAAATCTACCATTGGAACTGTGGGGTAGCATAACGTAAGCAGCAAGGAAAGTGATAGGAAGAAAGCATCAGCAGACTGTTCAAGTTTCCTTTAAGTGTCCTTTATTTTCTGGCATCGCCATTCAATAATTTTTCACTCAAACATAAGAACGCTGGCAGTCAAAATCTCACCTGCTTTACACAGAATTCCACCCACAGCTGAACCCTTATTAATCCCTACCATTGAGAAAACAGGTTAGACCAAATAACACAGTCTAGACAAAGAAACAGGAATAAAATCATTCTTCCACTTAACAAACTCATTTACCCAACTGACAGTTTGAAAAGTCAGTCTCTTCACACAATCCGACTCATGAGGTTATTTTAAAGTAAATAAATAATTTTACACAAAAGAAAAACCCCTTCATTTGGTTACACCCAATTAACTCGATCATTGACATCACACCCTATATAACCAGGAAGTACTGGGCGGCCCCTCTCATACACCTATTTTATATACTGGACCTTTGCAAAGGAACACAGAATGGTAAGTGTAACCAAACTACATGAACAAATGAAAGATTCAAATCAACTAAAGATTAACTGACATTTAGCTTTAAGAACATTTGCACAGGTGTAATGAATGTAACCAATGCTGCCACAAACAGACCCGAGATAGTATGTAGAGCCAAGGTTACATCTGCAGTGTCTACATTAAAGCATTATGATTCATTATAAGATAACACAAGACAAATTAACAACATATGTAAGTGACAAATGGTAAATGAATTAAATCCCAGCCACTTTGTCTGTTTGTTTGAATTCTGTCTAAACACAGCTTTCTATATCTCACTGAAATGTTACTCTGTAGCTGATTGTGTCTTATTTTAAGAGTGATGAGATATTTTGACTAGAAATTAGACAAATACACTTGGTAAGATTTTGTGTTTTTGGGTTGGCGTGCAGTAAATGATAAATGGACTGATTCTTATAGAGTGCTTTATACAACTTGCCTCATTCACTCATATTTACACACATAAGTGCTTTCTATTCACACAAGATGGATTCACTGGAGATCAACTTGGGGGTTTGCATCTTGCCCAAGGGTATTTGGCATTAAGGCCGGAGCAGCCAGGGATTGAACCACCAACCTTCCAATTAGTAGATGTCCAGCCTCCTGAGCTACAGCCCCCCATCTGTGCAGATGCTTGTGGCTAATGTCATGTGATTACGAATTACTGTAATCACATTCAGTGTTGGGACTAACGCGTTATTAAGTAACGCGTTACAGTAACTACGTTATTATTGTGGTAATGAGCACGGTAACTAGTTATTATGCCAAAATCAGGAACGCGTTAGTCGTTACTGGGATTTAGATACCGTCGTTACTCGTTACTTCGTGTGGTGGCTATCGCGGAGCATCCACAGATTCTGTAACATTAGCAAGTGGTGGAGGCAGCAGGTGGATGAGGGAAAGGGGACGCAGAAGGAAAAGAGACCCGAGGCGGCCGCCGGTCCAAGTGTGAACTGAACTTCAGGTAAGAAGTTATGACCTGCAGTCTATCTGGGTCAGATATAAACCAAGTTTAGGTGGAGTTTATTTTCGTTATTCTGACTTTTTCCGTACTGCGTACTAGCTAGCATGACGGAGTTTCTATACAGCTGGGTGGGTGCTATGAAGTTAATGATGTTGAACTTTATTTTGTTCATAAGTTATTAGAGTTGCCAACCGTCCCGTCTGGTATTCAGAGAAAATATTACGCGTTTCTTATTGAGGTGAAAAGGAACAGTTTGTCCCGTAATTCAGCTACAATGAAAAAGGCACAAAGCTGGAGTTATTCTGTCTTTGCTGCACAGCTGTCTCTTCGTCTCTCATTCTCCCCCCTCCCTCTCCTGTTTCTACTTCAATCATGAAAACTGATCAATGATCAGCTGATCGGCTCTCTTGTTTGTTTATCGCCCACTTTGCGCCAGAAAGAGGAAACCAGCCGATGTCGCGCTAAACAACAGCAGCACGTTTAAGCTTGATCAGCTGTTGTTAGAATTTATTTAATATTAATTTCTAGTATCAGCTGATGTTTGCTGGAGCCACAGCTGCAAAAAAGCTGCTGGTCATAATATCGGTTTGGTTATCTAGTGAGAGGGAAACATGAAGATGAAACCAGGAGATGTCCTTACTGAATCATCAGAGCTGAACAGGTGATGGAGAAACAGGTTTACCTTTTAGGTGACATGAATGAGTTGAAGGGAAGTTATGAACTGTTTCTGAGAGACAAATAACACCAGGATCCTTTTCTAAGTAGCTGACAGCTGGTAACTGTGCAGGGGCGGGTCTAGCAAAGGTTTGCCAGGGGGGCAGGTAGGGCATTAACAGGGAGAGGGGGGCACAAAGAAATACTTTTCTCTCTTATTCTCATTTAAAATGTCTCGCTTTTAAAATATAATTATCTGAATCTTACAACAAACGATTGATAGATTGATACATATATACCATCAGAACAGTGAACATCACTGTCACAACAGCGTTTGTTTTCATTCAAAGGCTTTATGATTTTTCCTATAATGGCGGGCCAGTCTCTAGTCAAATTCCCCGGGACGATTTTTTTTTTGTCCCAGTCCAGCCCTGTATGCAGCTCATCTGCAGTCTGGTGTTACCCACATCTTCCTACTCTGAAGTCAGAATTTCCGAGTACAATCAAAAGCATCACGACTGCAGTTTTTGTGTTGGATGTAAAAAGCGCACATGATGCTGTGACGTAGGCTAGAATCATGGCCACGGTCAACGACGGTCCAGGCGTGGGATTTCTCTTGTGGAAATATGCACATTATTATTATTTTTTCTATTGGTAGGTGGCACAGTGCACTTGTTGCAAGTAAGCAAGCTAGAAGACTGGCAAAGTTATGGGAGCAACACATTAACAAGAGAATTCTGAGTAAAACCAAAGTTACTTTCCCTAGTAACTAGTTACTTTGAAAGTAACGAGTAACTTGAAGTAACTGAGTTACTTTTGATAGAAGTAACTAGTAATATAACTAAGTTACTAATTTAAAGTAACTTACCCAACACTGATCACATTACATTTTTAAGTGATGCAGAAATGTAGATTGTTACTAAAAAAGTTTCACCCAACACTGCCCATGACCCCGACCATGATAAGCAACAGATGATGGGTGGATTCATAAAGTTCTGAGGAAAAACCTCAAATGACCAAAAAAGCAGAACAAAATGAAGCAACAGTTTCACATTTTAGGAAACACTTTTTAGCTTCAGCGGAAAACATTAAGACACTTCATGAAATATTTGATGTGATAGAACGAGAACTGAAAAACAAAACCTTTTAGTGGAGACTTGACTGCATTTCAGTCAGCGTCAGTAGCATTCACAGATCATCAAGTTACAGACACATGGGCACAGCTGTTGGTGGACCCAACTTGTTTTGCTGATGAGGCAAAACAAGTTGGTTTTGCCTCTGTGTGACAGGAACATGTACATACATATAGATGGAATAGTTTGAAATGGAGAGCAAGATGAAAGTAAACATCACAATACAATTTCATTAAAAGCTCTAAAGTACTTTATATTGAAAATGAGGCAGCCAGAGCTTTTTCATGTAATGATAATACTATATTGTACATGTAATGTAATACTATATTGTTTTTAAATTGTATTGATTGGCCACGTAAAACCAGAGTTATGATAAAAATATCTGCAATGTTTGGTTTTCTTCCTGAATACTATAGTTGTTTATATTTACTGCTGGAAGAAACGGTGAAAAAGGCATTTTATAAGGAAAACGTTCGAAAGCACTCTCCGCCTGTGAGCAAAAACAAAGAACCCCACACCCTTTCCTATTGGTCGAAAAATATAACATGTCGACCAATCAAAAATTATATGGCAACATGGCATTTAGTTGTTTATGAAGGGGGGAAGTTTTAGGAGTGATGGCGGTGTTTCGAGATGTGAGAGATTTGAGACGTTTAGTGCAAATCTTGTGTAGTTAGTGTGTAGTGTAGTCAACAGTTTTGTTGTGTGTGTCAGAACAATGAGGCGACTGCTGAATGTTACATCTCCTGTTGTCAGGCCTGCAGGTATCAAACTTGTGATGTTCTCCTTTATCTCATGGTGGACAGAAATTACTTTTTTGGAGTGGCACAAATAATTTGTGTGGCATCAAATTTGATGCAGAAACAGCTGATTGTTCTATAAATAGTTTTAAATGTTTATTTAAAAAGATGCCTTGGCTGCATTTTTAGGTAAACAGCTGCAAAAAACTTTGTTTGCATAACTCAGTTACTTTTTTGAAGAAGTAACTATATAAATAATTGCCCAACATTGGTCATTATATACTGTATTTTGCAGACAGAGTTACAGGACTCTCTCCCAGACCACAGGCTCATAATACAATCAGAGCTTTATTAAAAAATGAAAGTTGTGCTTTCAAAATTGGAGTTAGAAGAGAAGTTATTTTTACTTCCAATAGTGTTAACTTACTACACAGATCATGAATTTTTAATTGTAAGTGGGCTAAAGCAGTTAATTAAAAGTAGTCTAACATAAATGTAAATGTAACTTGGATGGATTCGATGCTGGCGTGACCACAGTGCACACGTCGGCTGTTGCTCACAGTGGGTGTGAGTTTGTGTGTTCGCTCAGACACATGAAAAATTAGAGGGAACATTGGTCACAAGTGGTAGTTTATTTATAAACCATGTTATCTGAAGTGGTTACATAGTTGTGAGATCATGGAGGCGTAACAAATTAATCATAAGAGCCAATTTAAACCTTACTCCATCATAAAAATAAAATTTAATAGCAGGATCACATGTTAGTGATTGGGCAGAATCATTCAAGCCCGTCTGGTTATAGACCAGCCCAAGGTCAACCCTATTGATCCAGATTAGGTTTCCAGGAGGTTCAACCCTCCTCCTGCCTCCCCAAACCCACCCCCTCCACTAACATGAATTAGTAATGGAATGGACTGAAAATCCATAGTCAGTGCGGGCGCTGTAAATGATACAATAGCTGGTGAACATATTTGATAGTTATTCTTGCATAGTGTATTCTTTCTGCCTTCCCAGAAGCACAGTCTCGCTTTGGATCCCTAAGGATGATTTTGGGGGCATTTTAGGAACATCCTTAAGTCTTAAGAAGATGCTGCTGAGCCAGAGTCTTTGTTTTAAAGGAAGGAAATCGTGGGTGGGATGGGATTCAAACTTCCTCCTTTGTCTTTTCTCTTCGGAGCAGAAGGAGTCCAAGTGATTGTACTATACATCTGCGATCTGAACTTACGGGAGTGTTTGTGAATGTGGTGGAGGGGGACTGTGGCGGAGAGATACAGAATAATCTGTCAGGGGTTTTGCTCTGCAGTCATATTAAATAGGTCTTCAGAGACATTTATAGAGGAGGGGGTTTGGTGGTGGAACAGCGCTTTATAGGACAGCTCACACCCTAACATTAAGGTGTCAAAACATCCAACAGCATCTTGTAATTGTACCTGTAATAAATGTCTTTAACAGTGGTCACAGCAATACTCAGACTCCATTCTGAAATTGCACAAAGGTTAACCAGTGTGTAGCCTGTGGCTCCATGTTCAATATGTGGGGCCGTTTTACAGGCTTTCAGGCCAATCCGGGACTTAAAGCCAAGATATTGCCATATGTTCTGCTGGGCTCAGCATTTCAAAGGAAAATTGAAAAGCTATAACTGCTAAGAGGATATGGAGTGCTCTTGCCAATAATGGTGCAAAAGCCTGATGAAGTATCATGGCTGCCGGGACTCTGACACTGAGCCAAACCCAGGGGGCCGAAGCTCCCCGGGGAAATTTAGAGAAAAGCCGGAGGAGGAGGCAGAGGAAAGAAAAACCGGTGCTCAGGAAATAGCAGTCACTTAAATATCATGTTCATTTACTCAACCACTAAATAGCAGAATGTATACAAAGGTGTGTGTGTGTGTGTGTGTGTGTGTGTGTGTGTGTGTGTGTCAGAGAGCAGGCTAATATGCCACTTCATTTGACAAATTGCTGTTTCAGAGCTCTAGTTTAACACAGCGGTCAGCAGAAGCTCATACATAAGTGAAACCTGCGCATCAAACTACATTATATAACCATGGCCTTTACAGGCTCATAAACATACCAAACAAACAATTATAACATCTTTTTTTTTTACTTATTTAGCAAAGCCACGTTAGCTATACTGCGCTAACAAGGTAGCAATTATATCCCGGGACAAACATGAAACTTTATGTGCAACAGGACTTCATGAAGTATTGATCTGTTTAACTCCTAAACCATGAAGGTAGAAGGAAACAGTCACACTTCAGTCATGAACAGAAGCTCAAATCAAACAGTCAATCACGGCTGTCGAGCACAGGCCACAAGAGAGACATCACAGGCTTCTGCAAGCCTTCAAACTTTAATAACAGAGCAGTCGTTTCCAAAATGACTAAACAAAACTCTTCCCAGAGAGCAATTTAACAGCCTTAATCACTTGTTCAGACACGAGTGACCATTTCGAGAGATCCTGATATTAACGTCACAGACGTCCAGCTGCTGTTAAATTAACAAAACAAAGGCTAATTTAAGCTAGCATTAAACTAACATTAGCTATAATATATATTCATCCATATATTGTTTTTTGCTAGTTCAACTGAGGGTTGAAGCAGGCCACATGCTTTCATTTTTTCCATGTCCTTCTATCAACACTACCAACACAGCCATACACAAACATATCTGTTATTAACCTCTGTCTCTCTTCCACAGCATGTCTTTTATCCTGTCTTCCTTCTCTCACCCCAACCAATCACAGCAGATGGCCCCGCCCCTCCCTGAGCCTGGTTCTGCCGGAGGTTTCTTCCTGTTAAAAGGGAGTTTTTCCTTCCCACTGTTGCCAAAGTGCTTGCTCATAGGGGGTCATATGATTGTTGGGTTTTTCTCTGTATCTATGAAGCGCCTTGAGGCGACTTTTGTTGTGATTTGGCGCTATATAAATAAATTTGAATTGAAACATGTTTTAGCCCACTGTAGTGATTCCTGGAGGGTTTTTCGTGAGTTCTGTTTAAGCTAAAGTTTTGGCGAGGCGAGCCAAAGTATGAATGGCCTAGATTTTCCCTTTTTTAGGAGAGTAGGGGTGCTAACAGAGGGGGACATGGGGGACAGAGAGCTCAGTTTTTTTTTTTATTGTTGTTGTTCTTTTGTTGTTGTTGCATATACCCCATACACTGTGATTACAGGAACACTGACTAGGACCCCAAACTTTCCTCCACTTGTAGATAAGCCATGTTTTTGTGAACTGTTAAACAGCTGCACCCTCAGAAAAGCTGTTACCAGCCTCGAGTCCTACAATGCTGCTTCTAAACTCCTGGGACAGATGTGATCAAGGCACCTCTTACCACCAATCTCATAGCCTCATAACCTAAACCACAGGTTTCAAGTATAGTCTGTTGTTTCCTTACTTTCCCCAAACTCCACTCTGTTTCATTACTTGATATGTTAAAAATAACACATCAGCTTATTTGTGACTAGCTGAGGCCACATTTTTATGGGAAAGCACTGCAGAAATCCTGGTAATTCCCCCGGTACTTCCACAAAGTTTTCTTTTTCAGCTGCACTTGTGGTTCCTAGTTCTGTTTTATAAAAAGAAGCTGTAAGTGTTCTCCTCTCGTCCACATTTATGAGAAACTGTTGCACTGCTGTCTGTATGTCCTAGCAGGACAGGGTTTATCATGAACATAGGAAAGCACATGTCACGCCCACTGATTTACCATAATAGCTGCATGATAATGTAAACACATTTTTATAACATAATTATATTGCTGTTGTGCATACGAAAAGGTTGTCATATTACATAATATAATAATTCAATTCAGTTTCAATTCAATTTTATTTATACAGCACCAAATCACAACAAGTCGCCTCAAGGCGCTTTATATTGTAAGGTAGACCCTACAATAATACATATAGAGAAAAACCCAACAATCATATGAGCTCCTATGAGCAAGCACTTTGACGACACTGGAAAGGAAAAACTCCCTTTTAACAGGAAGAAACTTCCGGAAGAACTAGGCTCAGGGAGGGGCGTGGCCATCTGCTGTGATTGGTTGGGGTGAGAGAAGGAAGACAGGATAAAAACCTGCTTGAAAGACTATTTATCAGAAGAAAATTGCAAGTAACACATAAGATTAATCAGCAATCCATGCTGACACAATGTGTCAAGACAGGAAATACACTGTGACATTTGAATACTAATTAAAAACATGTGCTTAGCTCTACAGTTACAGTCCGGGGGGGGGGGGGGGGGGGGGGGGGGGGGGGGCTTCTGGAGTAAGTAAATGGATATAGAATTGGTTGTTCAATTTCAGCAGTTATGTTTTATTATTATTTTATTTTATTTTAAACAAACAAAAACATCTGACTCAAATATAGGTGTGTGTCTCGTCCCTTTGCATTGTTCAAAGGATTGCAGAGTGACCAGTATGGGAGGTCAGTGAGACCGTGTGTGTGTGTGTGTGTGTGTGTCAAATGGTTGATTGGATTGTTCTGTGTTTGGCTCAGACTTCAAACATCTCCCTGGTGAATTACCCTTCAGCTACAGTAATATGAAACCAGTCATTAACCATGTTGAGATCCGCTGAGGTTTTCGGTGTCCTTGTTTAGCGTGCAGTCGTTATCCTGCAGCCTGGTCACCTTTTACCCATCACCTTAATCACAAATAAAAGCTTTACCCCTCCTTGCCCACCCTACCGACACACACGCAGACAGTTTTGCTCCTCTTGCCTTCGAGCTGAATCCTATTACAGTGTTTCTCAGAGATAAGCCCTGGTGAAATCTATCTATAAATGAAATTTATGCATCATCGTTTAAGCTTGTAATTGCTTAGAGGCTCTATTTATTTTATTAGGCAGCATATCTTTTCTATTGGGGAGCTGAAAGCGTGTTAGTAGCTGAGATTTCGCTTTCTTTTTGGGTTGCTTTGTATTAAGGACAATGAGATGAAAGCTTCGCATGTCAAATCTCTCTCTCCCTTCCACACGTACATATATTTAGAGTGTTAAGGCTCTGGCAGTTTCGTGCTTTCTTTTCAGGGTGAGGTTCAGGGCTGAGTTTCACCACTTCCCCTCCTCGTTACCACATTGGGACTAGAGTTGCGCTAGAAAAACACCAGCGCAACCACAATCACCTCGCAACCTCTGCCTCTGCAGACACACACACACACACACACAGAGCAGCCGATATTTGCAGGTAAGGCTGGCCCTCCCACACTGCTGGGACAACATGGAGCAGTTCTCAGTCATGACTAGAATAACAAGGAGCTGCACAGAATTCAATTAAATGGTCTGCTCTTTGAAAAGCTACCACCCACCTGCCTGCATACACACACTCACACTAAGCTCTGTGCTGTAAGTAACGCACCTCCACCCATCTACCCACTCTTGTATGCTTTGGTCTTCCCACACATGCAGGAAAGCATGCATGAACACACATACACAAGCTAATATCCATTTCTCCTTTCTCAGTCTCTCTGCTGTGTGTGTGTAATCCCATTGTCCCGTCCTCCTCAGAGGAGCACGGACCTTCAAGTGTCGTCTCTAAAGCTTCCACCTAATTGGTTGCTGGTCGCTGGATAAGCCCATAAAAAAGGCGTGACATCTCTTTACAATGCCTTAAAGGTTCACCTTTTTGTCCTTACAGGGGCCCGTATGCTTCAAGGACTACAGAGCATCTCCCCACATTTCAGCTCTTCAGTCAGTGATGTTTCCTTCCTTCCTAGATGTCATCTCACAGGAGAGCTTCTTCGGGTACCACGAAAATAAGATTTCACCTGTGTCCTTGTGACCCAAGACGCTAAGAGAGAGAAATAAAATGGAAAGCTCCACATGTTGATTTCCACTGTCACAGACTCCCTTAGAAGATGCTTTTACTGTAGATGTCCACTCCTCACCATGAAGCTTTGGTGTAGAAACATCCCATACGTGCACAGAATGGATAACTTTTGTTTTATAATTATAACCATGAACATATAAGACATTTTTACACTGTAAAAAAAAAAAGATGTTATTATATCATTTAAATAGGCGGTTTTTATTTCATTGATACCAGTTTTTAAAGTGTTTTTGATTATTATATTTAGTCTTCTAATTTCTAAGTGGATATTGTATAGATAGTGTATAATTGTGCCTCTTAACCATTTTTTAAAATCTAAATATACATCTAACTGTTAATGTTGAACTAAAATGCCAATTTTAGTAGAGTTGTGATTCTGATTGAAATGACGTTGTGTTTTGACTTTTGATTCTTCTGAATGTTTGATGTGGTTTGTGGTTAAGAGTTAAGAGCAGAAGGTTTCTAGTAAGTGAATAAAGACTCCTAGTGTTCCTGTAATCACACAGTGTATGGGGTATATGCGACAAAAAAAAGAACAACAAAAAACTGAGATCTCTTTATTTATACATACATACTTTATTATCACAACAACAGTTGCCTCAAGGTGCTTTATATTGTAAGGTAGACCCTACAATAATACATACAGAGAAAAACCCAACCCTATGGGGGGTCACATGCCCCTATGGTGCCAGTGGGAAGGAAAAGCTCCCTTTGGGTGTCTGTAGCTCAGGTGGCAGAGCAGGTCAGCCACTAATCAGAAGGTCGGTGGTTCGATCCCAGGCTGCCTCCTGGCTGCATGCCAAATATCCTTGGGCAAGATACTAACCCCATGTTTGCTTGCTGGTGGTGGTCAGAGGGCCCGGTGGCGCCCGTGTCCGGCAGCCTCGCCTCTGTCAGTGCGCCCCAGGGCAGCTGTGGCTACAATAGTAAATGGCCTGTATTTATACAGCTTTACTAGTCCCTAAGGACCCCAAAGCGCTTTACATATCCAGTCATCCACACATTCACACACTGGTGATGGCAAGCTACATTGTAGCCACCCTGGGGCGCACTGACAGAGGCGAGGCTGCCGGACACTGGTGCCACCGGGCCCTCTGACCACCACCAGTAGGCAACGGGTGAAGTGTCTTGCCCAAGGACACAACGACCGAGACTGTCCAAGCCGGGGCTCGAACCGGCAACCTTCCGATTACACGGATTACCGATACTCTTGAGCCATGATCGCCCACAATGTAGCTTGCCATCGCCAGTGTGTGAATGTGTGAATGACTGAATGTAGTGTGAAGCGCTTTGGGGTCCTTAGGGACTAGAAAAGCGCTATACAAATGCAGGCCATTTTAACAGGAAGAAACCTCGGGCAGAATCAGGGCAGCCATTTGCCCCGCCACGTAGCACATCATTATATACCACCTAGCCCAACTTCATTAACCCTACAAACGTCACGGCTGTTTAGTTTTCTGTTTTCATTTATGTGATAGCAGTGATAGCACAGCTGTATGTTTGAAATCCCTCAGCCACAACATGGTCTCATCTTTAGATGGAAATTAGCGAACTAACGCCCTGCTAACTTCAAACTCCGTTAAACTTCATAAATCCTGTTTTCATGGATGCCTGGATGTTAAACTTTATTGTTACACCTGGGAGAGCAGCCACGCTGACCATTTTATTAAAGACAAGTTTGTAGCTGCAGCACGGTGGCACGGTGGTTAGCACTGTTGCAGCACAGCAAGAAGGTCCTGAGTTCAATTCCACCATCAGGCCGGGGTCTTTCTGTGTGGAGTTTGCATGTTCTCCCCGTGTTTGCGTGGGTTGCCTCCGGGTACTCCGGCTTCCTCCACGTCCAAAGACATGCAGCTTGTGGGGATAGGTTAATTGGAAAATCCAAATTGTCACTAGGTGTGAATGTGCGAATGAAAGTGAGTGCGAATGGTTGTCTGTCCCTGTGTGTTGGCCCTGCGACAGACTGGCGACCTGTCCAGGGTGTATCCCGCCTCTCGCCCTATGACAGCTGGGATAGGCTCCAGCGACCCTGAAAAGTATAAGCGGAAGCGAATGGATGGATGGATGAAGTTTGTAGCTCTCAGTGATGCTGCAGCGTTCGTTTGACTTTGGGACCTGAAGCAGAGTTTGGACCCGGAAACAGCTAACGACGTCAGACTTAAAGACTGGATATGCATACTTGCACACTGCTAACACTTTGCCAATGTCAAAGTTTACAATAAATTTTTTTTTTCACACATTATAGCTTAATTTAAAAAAAAGGGTAATAATTACTTTTATTATTGTAAGAGTATTTATGGACAATAATAATACTGTGTAACACATCACATGTAAACATGCTAGTTACAACACTGCTTTAATATTTAATATTTAAATGAGCATGAGCATAAACTCAAAGTTTTAAACACTGTGGTGGTCTCTGTCATGGTAATGTGTTACATCATTTCATTTCATTAGGGACCTTGCAGTAGCATTATGTAGTTTAAGAGCAGTTAGCGTCTTGTCTAAAGCGTCTTTCTAAAGAACCGAGAGTCATGCAGTAAACATCCAGATGTGTTACTGAGCTGTGAGTCACTCAGCAGCCAACAGCTGAGCTCAGATAAACCGACTCTCAGCTCTCTCACGTTTGGGTCACCTCACCAGTGAGGTCTCTTTTGTTAATCCGCTCGTTTCTCCCTCATCTATCGCGCTCGTTAAGAATGTGTCCACCATCACCATCCCGCTGCGCTCGACCTTTGGCTGCTCCCAAGGTGTACATGCCTCGGTAGAGATGACCTTTAACCTACACCGTTCTCTTACTCTACAGGGAGATGGCGGTGTGTATGTGCATGTTTCATGGGAGTACGAACAGAGGTTAACAGAGGGGGATTTCCTGCGCTTTAGCAAGGCTTGTTCATCACTACTCCTTTCACCGATACCTGCGCTCCAAAGCACCTTCCAAATCACTCCCTCACAGTCTTCCTCGCCTCCTCCTCAACGTACTTTTCACCCCCAGAGCTGTGGTTTTCTTGCTTCTCCTCTGGCTGATCGGGACCAGAAACTTGGACGGCACCTGTTGTTTTGAATCCAACGATTATCAACAGTTTTGGTCTTCCTCCCTTGTGCTAACAGCAGAGTCTATCAGCTCCGGCTGAGCTGCTGTTGTGTCTGAAGCCCAGGCTCCAAAGGCTCCACGGCTTTTTGCATAAGAGTGTAAAAAGTGCAAGTAATGAAAGGAGCCCCTGTTTTCTAATTACAGACAGAAACTAGAACAGAGAGTCTTGTTGGGGATAATTTCATATCATCACCTTTGGATGAATACTTTGTAATAGTAACGTGGGCTTTTAGATTCAATACGAAGCTTTTTTTTTTAAAATGTGGCTTGCAAAAAGAAGCTAGAATGTGCCTACACAATAGTGAAACCACAGAGAAAAGTGGTGATTTGAGCCCTCATAAACAACACAATTCATTAACAGTGTTTTCTTCACCGTTGGCACATGACAGCAGTGCAGGAGAACACAGTGTATGAATATGCAGGGTGCGATTTGTGTCTGTTTTTGAAACATGTTTATTCAGGGAGCACAGCGGGTACACGATGAAAGTTTATTTACCGCCGCTGTCGATGTGAATTTATTATTGTTTTAGAAGCGTTCAACTAAACATGTTTGAAACTTAAACAGAACTACTGCATTATCAAGAGTATTTTTATGTCTTTTAAAAGGACTCATTCGAGGAATATTCTCAGTGTCACCTTTTGTCCTTATTAAGATTTAAGCAAACAGGTTAACCTTTGGAGCTGAAAAAATAAGCCAAAACCTGCAGTTCCTCTAGCTGCCACACGAGGCTGACCTCCATCTATACACTACCATATCCAACTTTGAACAAAACTATTTAATGTAACGTTCTGTTACTGTGGATAATTTTGTCTGGTTAGTTTCTTTTCTATAAATTATCCACCTGGATAAACGAGTTAGTGATGTAACTGCTTTGACTGACGAGTGTCCCACCACAGGCAGCTTGATGTTGGTGAGTGCTATGCTGTTCTGTGCAGGGTCTGTGTAATAATAATAATAATAATAATAATGGATTGGATCTATATAGCGCTTTTCAAGGCACCCAAAGCACTTTACAATGCCAGTGTAGTTGGTGCTCAGTTTTAATACAACATCTGACTGCTATTATGACTTTGTTGCTTTGAAATTCTATCATCAGTCTGTTACTTAACACTAATTAGCCAGCATGTCATGCAGTTTATGACTGCAGCTCGGCAACCGAGTTACATAGAGTTAGCGGATAAATTAGCATTCCACCCTCTCATCCATATAGGTAACTTTTAGCTTTAAAAAAACAAACCAACAACAACAACACAGTGTCGGCCAAAATGCTAAGTACAAATTTTCAAAAGATTCAAAAAGCAGAGCACAAAACAACAGGTGACGAGCACAGGCAGTGTTAAAGATGGATGTAGCTACCGTAAAATCCTCCATTAGTTTTTGAAGTCCTGTTCTGAAGCTTTGAGATGAACGTTTCCATCATATCATATTGGTTGCAAAAAGATTTTACGCTGTGTACAGTGACGAGATGAAGAGAAACAGCAAGCTAATGGGATATACTATAATTAACATCATGAACACGTTGCTAGCTAAAAAAAAGTGCTTAGCATGGGCGTTAGGTCTAGTGAGCTTGTAGTATACCATTAAAAACATGGCTAACTGTAGGACCTATGCACATTACATTTGGGCTTGTAGTTACCTGATGATGTAAGGCCCAAGTAAATGATCTGGGTCTTTAGCTGCTCAATATTCCATTAAACTAAGCGGCTGCAAAACCTTTTGGCAGACTGATGAGTTTATGATAGTGGTGAAAGAACCAAAACAATCAGTTCATGGGCCAAACCAAACCAGCAAGCTAATAGGTGCTAAAACTTGCTGTAATACTCTGATCCAGACAAAGTGCTTCACATTTCTTCATTAATATCAAATATTATAGAAGCAACAATTACAGAAACACAAACATATTCTTTTTCCAAACAACAGTAAATCAGAGTTCATCTACATCTCTGCTCAGACTGCTGGCCCGTGACCTGAACCCAGGTAAGAAGCAGAAAATGGATGGATAGTTTGTGTGAAAGTGTATATTTCCAATAAACATGAAGGTGAACTGTTGCTACGCATTGTTGTGTAGACATTTCAAATCAATTTGTGCTTCAGCTACACTTCCCCCTCATCTTGGGCAACTTGAAAGCGTTTATTCTAGAAATAACCTGGAAATTTCCGAATGTTCCCATCTTTCTTGGAGACACCATTACCTCGCCCCGGGGATGCCAACGTGGCTCCTGTCACCTACGTTCCTTAAACTGAGGTAAAAAAAAGTGCCAAAATGTGAATGATGGAGTTTCCGCCTGTCAGCGTTAGCAGTAGCTTGTGTGTTTTAAAATCTCTAAAACGACTGAGGCTAATTCACATCATTACTCAAAGCCTCAGCCGTACACTCGCACTTTCATTTGTTCTTCTTATCACAACCTTTAAAAATGACAATAGAAATGAGGCTCCCAGTCAGAGGGTGACAGAGGGAAATGAAGAGGAAAAAGGGGTGGGGGTGTGAGGGGTGGAGTGAGATGATGAGGAGGGATACTAATCAGTGCAGGCAGCATCCATTCTCTCCTTCTGTCTCTGTCTGTCCCCATTTCCTCAAGCTCTTTTCATTAAGACGCTGGTGGCCTCATTTCTGTGCCAGCGTCCAGCAGACCCTCTGACCTTTTGATGCCCTCTGTGCCCCTCCCAACCCCCCCCCCCCCCCCCCCCACCCCACACACACACACCCGGTGCAATTGTTAAGAAATGTTTGGGTGTCCCTTTTTCACCAGCGGCTGATTGCTGCAAGCCCTGCCGTGCCTTCTTTTCTATGCCATTTACTGGGTGTGGCAAGAACGTCAGAAGCAATCTTGCGTTGGGTGTAGCTGACCCACAATAACAACACGTTGTCCCCAAACGTTAAAGAAAAAGAAGACAAAGAGATATCATAAAATCCCACAGAGTACATGCAGCATGTGCGTGTAATCCAACCCGCCTCCCCTCTCAGGAAGGAGAACAGGTTGGAGGCCCATCTTTCTGTGCCAGATGGCTCCACATTGACAAATCAATTAAGCTCCACCTCATCACCAGGGGGAACGGCCCCTACCTCCAACACCCTGGGGTTCTCGCTCGACCACTCCTCCGTCTCCCCTCACCTTAATCACCCCCTTGATCCCCAGGAAAGCCTTGGCTGGGTAAAGGGGGCGAGGAAAAAAAAAGATAAAACAAAGAGGCTGGCAGCACATGAATCACCTAGCATCAATATGGATGACTTCCATGCTAATGCAGAGGGGACCTGGAGAGGAACAGTAGCAAAAGCTTGATTTTGTCTGAGTGTGTGTCTGAGTGTGTGTGTGTGTTTACAAGCTCAGTCGGAGCAGATTTGCCATGTGCCAAAGATCCAAATGTCTCTAGTTGTTTTTCCTCCTCTATGTGGAGGTGGGAGAAGAGGAGGAAGATGAGGGGAGGGTGGACGTTTGGGGAAGTTAATCCAAGGAGAATAAACAGCGCAGCCTGGAGCAGGTATGCATCTGGGTCGCCGGAGCGGAGGGTGAATCCATGTTCTTCGCTACAACCTAGTGGGAGAGAAAAGGCACTGCAGAGAGCGAGAAAGAGTCATGTAGACTCGCGGCTCATCGGCAGGAAACTGTGGACTAAAATAACGTGTTGATAATGTATAGAAATCCAGGCAGAGCTGAAGGTCAAAGAGCATTCTTACCCACTGACACCTGAACATGTGCACTGTCTGTGAAATGTGATCCTATTAAACACCACGAAAAAGCTTTGACAGTGAAATTACTCTAATAACAGACAATCCCATTCCAACAAGAGTAAAACTCACCACAGCAGGCTTCCAAAAAAGAAGAGTCATCAATTTATGGAAAATATTTAAAAAAATGACAAAGAGCAAGCCTCGCTGTAAAGTTAAAAAGGTATTTACAGACTGAGGAAGTAAAAAAATCCAACTAGTGTCCCAAAATAGGTGCTGGAGTCTACCCCTGCTGACATTAGGCCTGAGGCAGGGTAGACCCCGGCCATGTTGATAGTGTGCCACAGTGCTAACGCAGGCAGAGAGACTACCATCCACACCTACGACAGATTTAGAATCTCCAATTAGCCTAACACGGATGTGTGTGTCCTAATTTTGCCAAGATTGTGATTTTGCCTCAGCTAATCATCGTTTTTGATGTCAGAACAGAGCTCAGCTCACCAGTCACTATAAAGATAAATAAAAAGGCTACAGGGAAAAATCACAGAATGAAAGCCTTCAAATGTATCATTTAGTTACTATTTACTTTTATACTTTTATTAGTTTACAGCGTGCTGCTAAAACTTTCCTTTTTGATTACATTAAAATGCATTTTAATATCATATTTGCTTCTTCGCTTAACATTTTTTCACAATGAAAATAAGGGAATAATTGCTTGCATGGGTTTATTGCTAATAGTAGAGGTATAGATTAAGCCCTAATGTAAAAGATAATGCTAAGCTAAAAGTTAACCAGTGAAGATAAGCATGCTAGAACACTGCTAAGTCAATGCGAATGCCCTGAATAGATTGGCAATCTATCAGAGAGACATGCACATTCACACTTAACCTAACATGCTTCAGTCTAAGTTGAAAGACAACAACAAATGTTGAGCTGAGGAGAGCTGCACAGTCATTACGAGTACCACTTTTCACACCACCGATTAGTCTGGCTGTAAAGTTTGTTAACTCGTGGCAATGGTGACGACGAAAGTGAGGAGTGTGGGAAGGTATCAAAGCAAAAAAAGGGGGAGAGGCAGATCAAATGTGTCATCTTCCTCACAAACACCCCGAGTCGAGGCCTGAGCGGGGAAGGTAGGAGGCAGGTTTGCGCATTAGGAGGGGCGGTGGTGTGATGAGAGATGTGTGGGTGCCCTCCTGGCTTGGCTCAATCCCCCACGTCCCTTTACTCATCCGATCTGGGGGCAGCGACGAGAAAGAAAGAGAGAGCTGATGCTGAGACCCCTGGGGAGAGATTAGCGCTGACAGCACAACAAAGAAGAATTATGCCAGGGGGTCCTCAGCTCTTCGACAAATTCAAATGTAATGTATGGCTTTAACCACGCCAAAGCAGGATCAACATAATATATGATCGACCCACTTTGCGGTGCGCTCCGTTGGCAGTGATGTAAAAGCGATTTATGCCCGTAAAGATGTGCAGGCTAATTAAGTAAGACATTGGCACAGGAGCAAATCCAATGAGCTTATGAGAGAGCTGGCAAACTAGCGCAGCCCTCCCTCTGAAAGGTCTACCTGCGGTGAGAGAAAGAAAACTTCCCCGAGCTCAGACCAGAAGCAGGAACTGTCAAAAGTGGCTTGTCGAACGCGGACGTCCACGTGTGAGGCTGTTGATCTGCTAATTGAATTCTTGTTTGTGATTTGTTTAGGGTCCCTCCTCTCCTCGCCCGACAGCATTGGAGGCCCAGGGCCTCTGTAATTACGCTGGGCCTTTTCCACCAATCAGACAGCTGTGTTGAAAAGGCTGTGGTTGAAATGTCCTAATTACAGCCTCGGCGGAGACCGGCCCCACCAGGGGAATACATGCGCTGTTAGCTAACATATTCCAGAGCCAACAGTGTTAATGAGAGAGAGAAAGGAAAAACAGAACCACCCCACCTTCCCCCCCAATCCAGCTCCTTTCACATTAATCAGAGCACCTAGTTCTTCCTTTGTCTCACTGTCAGTACTTATCACGGCCAACCTCCACCTCACATCTCCATCCAGGCTGGAAGATCACTTCACAGCTGCCCTCATTTCCAAACGAGGAGCCTCTCCCTTTGCTGCCGATTGCTTCTGATTCCTGCATCAATTAAAAGCAACACACCGAGCGTAATCATCACTTGATGGCCCCCAAAAGCCATACATGCCACTGGCACATAATCGAAAGGTCTCCGGGGGGGAAGAAAAAAAAAGGGAGGGAGAGTGTTGGTGCAGATGAAGGGAGGGGCAGCCAGCTCAGCCCATTTCTCTAATGAGCTGCTGAACAGGCTGTGTCACGGACCTACAGAGGCTAACAAGTACCTACGCCACGTGTTCCTCGTCGTCACAGGAAAGCAGACGCTGTACTTGATATTAATATTGAAGCTGGAGCATGAGGTTTTAACCACCAGTTGACAAAGCCAGGAAAGAAAGTATTTTTTATGTGTTTTTTTTTTTAAGCTTCGAGTTGATTGAAGTCCCGTTCCACCTCTGCATATATACAGCATGCCACTGTTGTCTTTGTGTTCTCGTTCTATCTACAGTTAATTTCCCCAGACCCCCATTGCAGCTGCCGCAGGTAGACCTCAGAGAGGTGTAAGGAGGAGGCCCCGTCTCTCCTATTCACCCTCTTTTCCTAAGAGCTGCCTCATTTCAATTCTCACTGACAACAAGAGAAAATACTGGAGCAGAAGAGGCGGGTTTAGACTACCCGTGTGTGTCTGCTACAACAGCAGCTGTAACTGTCCAAGGGTAAATAAATAGATATTCTGGAGAGAGCCCATTATCTGTCATGGAATGCTGATACAGTCTTGCCTTGTATTTATTGCCTACTTAATGGACTTGATTGTATTACTGAAGGTAAGGAGGAGGGGGAAAAAAGTCCATTGCCAGCTAGAAGGTGCTTTCAGCATCCTGCAATTACCTTATGTAAATCCTGGCCTGGAATGTTGATCCACCGCTATTTAAAATGCATTGAATTTCCATGGAAAATGATCCACTCCTGCCACCCGAAGCTCATTAATAACAACGACGAGTTGGGCTGACGTTTGGAATACTTACACGCTTACTTAGCATCACCATGCATGTGAGAACACAGCCCAGTCAGCCACGCGCTGCATCTATGACAGCACATTTGGATAAAGGATGGCTTTGAGTTCAAGCGCGCTGGCAAAATGAGTTATTTCTGCAACAGGAACTGGTTCTTCTTCTTGCACATGATGTTATACTTGTATGCGCTCACACCATCTTCGGTTAGACAGTGTAGGAACGTACTTCAATGCACCCCCCTTTTTTGTTTTCTTAAATTTTACCCTCACATTAAAAATGTTATAGTGTGTGGGCCGTGTTAAAGGCCAGCTCTCTCAAATAACTGAAGAAATGCTTTCTCATCTACATTTTTGCTTTTATGTCTCCAGGTTATGTGATCTCTCTCTGAAGTGTTTGTCCAAACCCCAGTGCACTTATAGAACCTTGGACATGTTGTGCTCACAGCTCAAATGCATTTAAAAATCCCTCCAACTGAGCTCAGAAATAGCAGTTTGTCTGGTTTTTGTCATATGGAAGTGAAACAGCTGCATTTAGGAAGTCTAGAGGAGCTGCCGAAGGTCTGAGGTTGTCGGTAGAGTCACAGGTTAAAAAAAAAAAATAAAATAAAATAAAATAATATATATATAAATATATAAATATATATATATATATATATATATATATATATATATATATATATATATATATATATATATATATAAATATATATATATATATATATATATATATATATATATATATATATATATATAAAAAACAGCATCATTTTACAAAATGACTGATAGGACATGAGGGGGAAAAGTCCTACTATAGGTACTTGTAAAGAACTGCAGTGATCATCAGCTCATGTTCATACATCATGTGGCATGGGCCAGAGAGGTGATGAGACTGTCCCGCACTGTTATACTCGTGTAAAACAACTGAGAGTCCAGCATATATGCTGTATACCTGAGAATAGCTACAACAGTGACAACAAACTTGATAATACTGCCTTCTGTCACTCGTTTTACTCAATGTAACCAGAAATGGGTGAGTACAAATACACCCACTCGGAAAGTGCTTACAGAAGTCAGGGCCACATGACGTTTTCCCCTGGACAGGAAGTGTTTTTGTAACCACAGGTTTAGTTTAAAGGTCATTACATCTCAAATGAGCAAATTTCTTTTTGAATAATTTCACCTCTGATTTAAATAAAACATTCATGGTCAAAAGTTTGAATATATATGAAATTTTAACTTCATATATCAAATAATTTGTGTTTTCTGAAAATGGTGTGTTGACTATTTCGGGGCTGTTATTCGCTCACTGAAATCTGCAGCAGTGTTTAGCCCTGAATATCTCAACAACAGGATCAAAGTCTGAAAACTTCCCTGCTTTTACTTACTATGAATTATGAGGATTAGCTAGCTGGATACACATGGAATGAAATTGAATAAAAAAACGTGACACTGCAAACATAAACCAGTGATATAGCAGCATATAGTTGACAATCATACAGACTAAAACCTGTAGAACACTTTATAACTTTAAATTCTTACACAACCTGATTCACTGTGATGGATTCATTCACACAGTGAATCAGGTCGTCGATGAGCACACAGATGCCGGTCCCTTTGTTTGCCCTGACAAATGCTGCTGCCTGAAAGCTTCAATCACCGATAAATCATTCAGTATTTTTAACTATATCATCATAAATATCATTATTGCAAATTTCGATGAAACATCGTGATATAATTTTGAGGCTATACCGCCCTAACTGTCATAGGTGACATTATATTAGGTACATTCATCCTGTATTAACAGCTTCAAAAACATATCGAGTTCGTATCAGTGTCAGCAGACGTCTAAGTTTGTGTTATCAGACATGAAACTGCAGCGCTGAGTGATGTCGCCCTGCTGCTGCCATAGAAATCATTAATGGTGGCGTAGCAGGCTGGTGGATGGATGCAGAGGAGGTGGAGGAACAAAGAGATGTTTGGACTGGATTGTCAAATGAAACGTCACTTCTAATGCACATTAGGATCTTCAACAAACACGTGGACAAATAAATAAATCTGATTTTTTGGTGTGTGATCTTATCTAGGTGATAAGATTATTTGGAAACTATGTGGTAACAGTTTCACTTTCAGCCGCAGAAGAATATTTTCACCAGAAACAAAAAAAAGAAAGAAAGAAAACCTGTGTAGTAAAAAAAATAAAATTAACTGTCAGTCCTCAGGTGTCCAGAAACACAACGTTTAAAAGCTCCAACGCTCTAACTGCTGCACAGCTCAACAACCAATCAGCATCATGGAATCTAAAAGGCTCCTCTTGGATGTCTTCATCTTGCAGCACTGAGCTAACAGCACCTCACGCTTGCTCTCTGAGCTATTGGTAAAAGCAGTTGGTAAAAATGTCTTTACCACAGAGTAGAAAAAGAAAAACCTCCCAAACCATTTTGTTCCTCATTCAGCCACTTTGCTGACAGCCCACCTGCAAATGAAGCGGGGGGAAGATCCATAAATCTTTTATGCTCCATAATGGCTTGTTCACATTACCTGCCCACACCTCGGCCTCCACGGAGCAGATCAGGCCCGAAAACCACTGCAAGCATACGGAGCATTTCAAACACTCAAAGCCTCTCCAGGCCTGCGCTGTGGTCACATCCATGAATTATAGAAATGATCTAATTGTTTTCTCATTTGGAAATACTGAGGGCCCTCCTCTTTGCATCTCAGTTTTAACGGCCTGCGGTTTTCAGCGGGGCGCACGACTCAGTGCTGCCTACCTTTGACACGTTTGTTGAATCCAGGGTGGTCCGTCCTGTCAAAACAGAGCCAGAGCTGGGGTATGAGTTAAACCTGTTGCAATAAATTAACACATAGGCAAAGAGAGCAGAGGTGGTTCAGAGTAGTGGCTTCAGAGGAGGGCGTGTGGTGGGAAGAAAAGAGCCTGGAGGCTGGATGAAAAGTTCTGTTTAACTCCCTCAGAGAAAGTACAGAAGATAAATACTGCCAAGAAAGAGGGAAAAGTCACACGAGGTATTCTGCTTACAGTATTAAAAATCTAACATACATGTGACTCACACATGTTGTCACACATCGCACAGCTTTTGTCATCTGTGAGATACGATCAGTCATAGATTCTAAACCCTCACATTAATGTCTGCGGGCTAATGTACAGGCTGAAATGTTAAATCAAACCAGGGAATCCACCAACAGCAAGCTTTGTGGTTGATCAACTGCAAGACTGTTTCCATTTCATTTGGGAGATCCTGAAAACCAGGTAAGAGTGAGATCTTCTGCTAGGCTACTGTCTTCAGGTGTTTGACCTGCCTATTGAAGAACTCCTTTCTTTGCTTTGAGGAACTCTCGGGTCGATTTTGCAGTTTGCTTTGGCTTATCCATCTGCAGTGTGAAGCGCCATCTCATCAGTTTTGCAGCATTCGGCTGAATCTGAGCAGCGGTCCTGTACACTTTAGTTCATCCTGCTACTTTTGTTTGTAGTCACATTATCGACAAACACAATTTACAGGTTTCTGCTGACAGCCAGGCCTGTAACATAACATCGCCTTCAGCGTGTTTCACAGATGCTGTGGAAAGCTTTGGATCATTTCTCTTCTCATCATTCTGACAGAAGTTAATCTTCGTTTCATCTGTGAAGACTTTTTCTGTCACATCTGCAGCTGACCTGTCACTATGTTGTGTCCTCTTCTGTTGTGCTTCTTTATGTGTGTGTGAGCTTTTGCATTCTTTTTCTATTCGCTGGTGCTTTTGACCTCTCCAGGCCACCGTACTTTCACGTTTTCTGTCAGTCTAATCTAGCCTTGCTGTTTTTAGTATCCGGTCGTTAAGTGATGACGTGACGAATCCTACTTCCGGGCCTAAAGTAGTCTGCGTAGTCTGGCTTTTGTGTTGTTAACATGTTTAATGTTTTGTATTTTCTTCTATTTAATCTCAAAAAGCTCCTAAAACAGTCAGTGATCACTGTTGACCTCCCTCGGCTTTTATTACTGCTAATCATTTATTTAAGCTCAGTTTTTAAAACCTTAGGATGTAACTACAGCCCAGCCCATGCAGCAGTATATGAATGACTAACCTCGTATTGTGGATGGATTATCTCAGTTGTTCTCCTGGCTGAAGTTTGGTCCTTTTACAGCATCCTGCCATGCGATTACATTTGTTCCTGACCACCGAGAACACTCACATTAACTTTTATCGAGTGGAAAAAAAGTTAGCTTGTTTATATTATGCTAACATAGCTGTGTCGCTAGCGGTCACGTAGCACATCATTATATACCAGCTAGCCAAACTTCAGTAACCCTACAAACGTCACTGCTGTTTAGTTTTCTGTCTTCATTTATGTTGGAAGTGATAACAGAGCTGTACGTTTTAATTTGTTTCCAAAACCCCGTAGTCAGGACATGCTATATTGTATTTAGATAGAAGCTAGCGAGCTAACGTCCTGCTAACTTCTAACTCCGTTAAATGTCATAAATTCCGTTTTCATGGATGCCTGGATGTTAAACTCAGTTGTTACACCTGGTAGAGCAGAACGCTGATCATTTTATTAAAGGTGAAAGACTTTAGACAGTTTTTCAACTCTCAGTAATGCCACAGTGATCATTTGATATATGGACCTGCAGCGGAGTTTAGGCCCAGACACGGCTAGTGACGTCAGACTTAACAACCGGATAGGCAAAGGTTTACACCGTGTTGTAAACGCTGTTTACATTCACGACATTAGACACTGATTATGATACACCTACCTCCCCAAGAGTTTAGTTGCCTGCTGTGGTCTTTCAGGCCTTTTGGTTTTCTTTGTACAGCACTGCTAATTTGGCTACTCTTAAAGTTTTAGCTCTCTCCTTCACTCCATGAACATTTCTTTGGACCTCATACTGAGTTTCAGTGAAAAGATACCAAATGTATTGACTTAATTTGTCATTAAATAGCTTCATCGGGCCAAGAAACTACACTAATATATATATATATATATATATGCACAAAAAATTATATGAAAAAGAGGTTAAAGTTAACAAGGTGGAAAAAAAAACATTTTACCTAACTAAAATAAAAAGACTTAGAGGATATTCTGAAACTATAAAAACAGGAGGTGTCTTTAGTTGACGTCTTTGATGTGGCATTCCCCCGACAAATGCCACATCCCAAAAATCAAGGAAAATTAAACAGTGGCGCTAATAAAAACTAAATTAAATTAAAGCAAACCCACTCTGGAATCTTCCACATATGGAGACGACTACAGAAAATATACACACAGGCTCTGTGTGGCTTTCAGCAAAGCAGAGTTTGCTCCACTTCGTGCTTCTTAATCAGAACTGACACTGTGGCAATTACCTAATTAGACATCAATTAATCCACACCCTTCAGGTCTGCAGCGGCGTTTGACCTGAGACGTAACGACAAAAACGGCGTTTGAAGAACGGAGAAATCAGATTAATGGAAGTGGAGCGGCAGAGGTTGGGCCGCGTTCAAGAAATCTCCAGAAATACACCGACATTTCATTTCATAATTAACAGGTAGGAAAATAATTGATTGAGACATGAAAGCTTAATCACTCAATTCAATAAGCAGGATATCAGTGCTGAGTAGATTAATTCAATTATGTAATTAAAGACGAGGGAAAGGGGGGAAGCTTTAGAGCTGATTGAAGGTTAAACAGCCTGCTAACCTTTTCTTCACTTCACATCCACACAGCCACCACAGCACACACCGACGTGGGTTTGTCTTGTTTTTTTATTAGACATAGCAATTTCACAAACAGCAGTTAGCCTGAAAAGTACATTCAAATGTATGCCTGACCATGCGCAAACACTCCAGATACACCTGCAAACAAAAGTAACAGTCGGTCACGTTTTTTTTTTTCTTTTTCACAATCTGTCTATTTTTCACGTTTTTGATTCAAACTTCAACAAAGTCAGACTCTTTCACTGGTTCGCCATCAAAAGCACACATACCTCAGTCACTACGACAGTTTAACAGCTACTTTCTGTCCCTGTACATACGCTCCGAAAGGGTTTAAAGGCTCTTCTTTGCGTTCGAACAGCCGGGCGCCATGTTCCCCTGTCTGAACACTTTGTAATATTAGCTTACAAGAGGAGAAGGGTCAGCAAATTCACGTGAAATGGTAACACTGAAGTTCCCAGAAGTCCGCTTTGTTGGTTTCCAGTAACACCAGGACTGAGGTTGGCGACCTTTCTCGCCACTGAAGTTTTAATGAAGTTCACGAAGGATCGCGGCCGGCTTAACGCAAATGTTACCAAAGCACGTTAGACTACACGACACACAGTTTGTTACAAAGTGGCAACACAGGGATGCTTCTGCTCCGATTTGACGCCATTTACCTCACTCGGCACACTCGTGTGTCAAAGGGTTAATGGCCAACACTGGTTGAAAGTGGGGGCGGGGGTGTCACTAATAAGTGGGATAAGTGTAATTCCAGTTCATCCAAGAGCCAAAAGACAGTCTGTTAGCTTAACACTGATTATTTTTCCACCTCATCCAAATACTCAAAGGGCTCACACGTCACAAACGAAGCTTCACGACACAGAAACCAGAACCACTGCTGGTCGGATTCCACCAAGAGGCGCGAGCAGCTCCACTTTCATTTACTGGCCACAGGGAATCCAGTGTATGTGAAAAACACCTGAATACTCAAATCCACCACATCGTCCACACGTCATCGCAGCACCACTCTGAAAAAACCTCATCTGGCCCCACTACTCGCAGCAGGAATGGCAACTGAACAAGTGGGTGAGATTTATACACTTTGTTTTTTTCTTTTAAATCGTCTCCAAAACTTCTTTAAGTGCAACACTTTAGGAATTTTTTTTCTGCTTGGTCCACAGCAATGTTCAGTTCAGTCCAGAAACAAAAGAGAGGAGGGGAAATGGAAAACAAGTCCGTGTTTGAAAAGTGTGGCATCCTTTTCCTAAGTAGGCACCTCTACCTACCAAAAATACTTTCGTACTCGAGCAGTATAAGCTCTACTATCTGGTTCTGGTAGACCATGTGGACTGCGATGTTGCCCGTCTCTGTCTCGGGCCTCAGCAGCGTGGGTCCGAACACGATGGCCACGCTCTGCGTGGTCATGCGGTTGGCCTCTCCGTGGTCCACCACCCTGGAGGGAAGAGGAGAATGGGGAGAAGAGGAGATTTAGAGATTGCACGTTTTATAAACAGCTTCAGATGTTCGCTGGCGTTCCGGTTTCATCTGGAGAAAAGTGCATTACATACATCTTTAAGGCTCGAGCCGGAGCACAGAAGCAAACTCGGTAACACGACAGAACGCTCCAGGCAAGAGCATAATAGCTTTTTTAAATAGAATCTACATCCTTGCATGCAGATGCACAAAACAATAACATATTCATGGAGCGAAGGAAAAAAGAAGGCAGATTAAATCCCCCTGCTGATATATGTAGACCTCCATATACAGAATGTCACGCTATAAATTTCCTCATGAAACACCACTTCACAGGTACTGAATTACAGCAAACACGGCACCATATAAATGCAAATTGGAAAGCTAGGCAAATGTCATTGTGAACATATGATATTGCCACTGGCTGCAGTGAGCCAAGAATACACAGCTGGCTCAAGTTTGTGTTTGCATGTAGGCTGATCAGAACGAGGGAGAGTAAACAGCTGAACGGGTTCGTTTGAGCCACACGTGTGAAACTCGTTCAAGTAAAACGTGACAAAATAAATCAAAGAGGACGGGCATTAGAGAATACACACTTGAAGGCGTTTACTTTCTCCGTGTCGGATGTTCCTCATAAATGTTTATCACCAGTTATATTTTTCAAAGTGACTGCTGATGAGTTGGCCAACTAGTTATTATCCTGGGCTTCACACTGGGATGGGCTGGTTACAGTTGTCAGGCTGTACTTTTCCCATGTGTTGATACAGACACAGGTCTGAATATTTGTTTTTATTTGATGGATCTTCAGGGTAAAATGATTTATATCTGGGCTGAAACAATGTTTCGTCATTATACCTTAGTGTATAACAAAATACACAGTAATAAATAACTAACATACAACACAGTGGCTTTAATTCAGAGAATTACTTCTTACTTCTGAAGAGAGTGATGAAAGTTCACAGGTTTCAGGATCTGAAGAAGTTATTTATTAAATGGATGAATGGAAAGTGTCCCAGCGCACTGCTTACCTCCTCAGGTGTTTGAAGAGGATTTGCATTGTGTCATGGTTGGGCTTTGGCAACTTCTTGATTAAATCTTTGATTGAATTCACTCGCTGCTTGTAGTCGGAGCACTCTGAAGAGGAGAAGCAGAATCAGTGAAAACACATGGATGCAGTGCCACCTTGTGGTCACACCAGGCAAAGGATTTAACCTAAAGATTGAGAGCGGCACTATTTTAACCGTATAACTCACTGATGGCATTCACAAAGTCATTGAAGGATCCGTATGAGAACAGAGGCTCTGGAAGCTCCCTGAAAAACATCTTGAGAGCTCCGGTGGTGACGTGGATGTCCTCCCACTTGCTATCATTGAGATCCACCTTCTCATCTGACAGATGACGAGGAGGTAAGGCAGAACACAACTATTACCAGAAAACTGACCCTTTACATCACATCACATATAGAGATACAGTGTAACTAGATCTTACCATGATTCACAGCAAAGCGAAGCTTCTGGATCACTGCCAGGTTCCCGCTCACTCGATATAAGCCGTCAATATTAAGACCTGTGGGTGTAGTTGAGAGGAAGGGAACACAGACAGGAGCAGGGAGTGTAAACGACAAGGCCGCGTTTATGTTTCCTGACTTTAAAGCAGCAGCACCAACAAAGAGAGACTGATCAAATGCTTTTCTCTTCACTGCCTCACTTTGTGTTGCTCTGGAACAAACTGCAGGTAGTCTGAATGAAAACAGTTGAGTTGATGCTTGAAAGAGACTAAAATTACGCCTGATACAGAAAGTCGCAGCATCAGAAGCAAAAACAATTTAAAAACAATTGAAATTCCACACAGATGTTTAATATTCTGAACTGCCTGAAGTGGCAGAAAACCTGAGTTTACTTCTGAAAGACTCTGCCTCTCTCTGCCATGACCTGGATACAGGTCATGTTACTGGCCTGTGTCTAAGGCTACGTTCACACTGCAGGTGAAAGCGCATCAAATCTGATTTTTTTTTACCCATATCCAATCATGGTATGACAGTGTGAAAGGCACAAATCCAATATTTTCAAATCCGATCTGGGTCACTTTCGTATGTGGTACTGAATCCGATACATATCCGATGTTTCAGAAAGCGACTGCTGTGTGAACAGTCAAGTCACATTAAATCCGTCTTTTACGTCACTGACACAAGACAGACGCCAATTATCAGTGCCGGAGAAGCGCCCAATAAGACATCGCGAACGCTTCCTGGCCATCCGGTGAAACTGTTGGGAAGACAACGGTGGAGAAACGTTAACATTTTATTTGTACTGTATAATCTGCAGATTCTGACAGAAATCTGAAGCTATCCTTTGAAGCACCGCTCCTCTAAAACAGCAATAAGGATAAATATTAGGTTATTTACGTTATTGTGTAAATAACAAAATAACTTAAAGCAAAAATTGGGAAACGTGAAGTCCAAAGTCTTTATATTAAGGGCCATCAGTCAAACAATACTGTTTGCTCTGGGTCTAAACAGAGCGCGTTGTGTGTGACATCTTCTTTTGCGCATGCGGGCCGCTTTGAGCGTTCACACTAGAGCGCGTTTGCTGTCACATTTTATTTGTAGTGTGAACGAGCAGACAAAAAAAATCGGATTTGATCAGAAAATCGGAATTGAGCATTAAGACCTGCAGAGTGAACGTAGCCTATGTAACTTCATCGGCTGGAAGATCTATTTATTTTTGTATTTTTTCATTTAAATACTTTTACACAGCCTCTTCCAGTTTACGACTCAGGTAATTTGCTCGTGTATTTTTAACCTCTGGAACTCTGTTGTTTAATGTGTGTGAAAAAATAATGCAACTGTAACAAACGACTGGCTGAACATGAAATAAAACTGATCCGGAACCATCGCCATGGTGATGCATGATTTATAGCAACATATTCTGGATTCTTTAGATTAGAATGGGAGAGCTTAATGTCTGCATTTGTGAAGTTGTATAAAAAAATCTATAAAAATAAAAAGCAGCGTGACATATGCGTATGTATGGGGGGCTCGTACCTGTGTTCTCCACATGGTCGATGCACATTGTGACAAAGTTGGGCACTGATGTGTTCTCCCGCTGACACAGACTGGTCAGACTGCAGCCAAACACCTGATCTGTGAGCACACACAAACATTTATTTCCATCTTTCACCCGTCTGGTGGAACATCACACGTGCATAGAGCTGCTGTCCGCTTACCTTTAATGTATCCTTTGTCTCGGACAGCCTGGTATGTGGGTCGACGAGTCAGGAACTTCTTGAGCTTCATCCTGGTTTTCTTCTGGTCTGATGAATCCATGCTCACAGAGTTCTTCATTGCTGTAGGAAGACAGGCTCCATGTGAGTGCATCTCTTTTGCAAACACACTGAATGTCCATTCTGTAGCGCAGGGACACTCGCAGACTTACCTCGGCTCTTCTTAGAGTCCCGGTGCTCCTTCTCCTTGTCCTGTTTCTCAGCTCCCGGAGACTCTGGCATGTCCTCCTCAATGGCTTCATCCGACTCCCACGCCTGGACGGGGAAGACACATACGTGCTGTTAGCTTAAGCTGGCTCAGAATGAATTTGCTCTCAGTTTCTATTTATTCTGTCCACTCCTGAATATTTAACCTTTCACTGCAGTTTGTTTAAACAGGTGTAAACTGGGATTTCAGCTCTGGCTGGGCTTGCACTGAATTGTGGGAAAAGTATCTAAATTAAAGGTAAAGCTTCTGTGTCCTCCACTCACATGTGTGTTGATGGTCTCTGTAAGGGCGCGGTACCAGTCACTGATGACACTGTCGATCTCAGACTGTATCAGGAGTTCTGTTCCCTGACGGGTCTTCAGCTAGAGGAGGAAAGGATAAAAAGCCAAAACAGCTCAGCTCGTTCTGACATGTTTGAACCAAAATGACTGAAAAAACAAGAGCTGAGAGTTGGGAGCAGGTCCAGTGGATCCAGCACCTCGATGACGTGCTTCTTGCTTGATTTGTCCTTGGAGGCCCACTCCACTGTCCCCCCGCGCAGATCCACAGTGAACTCAGGCTTAGACTGATTGCTGCCAAACTTCTGGAACAGAGAGACGAGACACAGCATGAGAGACAACATCTGACACACACATGATATAACAGGGATGTCCTGCTGTGTCTGTACAAGGATGAAACCAGATATGCAACAAAGGGGTAAAGACTTAACACTGGACTCAGTAAATAACACAACAGTTAATAAAATAGTCGTTAAATCATCCAAGAACCTCAGTTATGTTCATTAATATTGCATTGATGTCAGAGGAATCACTGGTGGAGCAGGAGGTACATATTGGATCTCTTCACACACACAAAGATCTTTAGTTTTGTGTTACGAAAAAGCAAAAAGGCTATTAGTTATTTATATTAATGTCATGCATATTAATAAACAGGATGTTTGGAGGTTTTAAATCCAACAGCGTTGTAATTCAGTCAGAGCTGAGAGATTTTAAATTTGGCACTGGATATTAGAGTGACTTGCTTTATTTTATTGTGCCTCACTCTGGACAATGTGATATATTTTTGGAATAAAACCAGGGAACCCCTCTGACTCCTTGGGTCCGGGACCTATGCTTGGTAGGCCCTGTTAGCATTCTCTATTTACTGCCTGTGTCTTTATATGCTGCCATAATATCAACTCTTATCTCCTCTCTCTCCCAGTATGCACTTTGTGCTTGTCTCTCCGTGCTCTCCTTCTTTTCTCTTACTCTTTACTCCACACACAATTACCAGCCAGAGGTTTCTTCCAGCTAAACGAAATATCAGTACTGCTTAAAAAAATCTTTCAGTGACATCACAGAGAAACTGTATGAAACACACTGATGCAGCTGTTGGGTGTGAACTTTTCATGAAGGTTTGATTACACTTTGTTCTTCCTCGCTTTAAATCACTTTTCTATAGTTACTGGAATGCTGATTTTCTTTAAACTCTTTGCATTTTTTCTTTCTTTTCTGCATATTTTTACTCACTTAATATTTAAAGAGCATTCCATTTATCAATAAAGTATTAAACACACTTTCAATTCAATTCATCCATCCATCCATTCGCTTCCGCTTATCCTTTTTCAGGGTTGCGGGGGGCGCTGGAGCCTATCCCAGCTGTCATAGGGCGAGAGGCAGGGTACACCCTGGACAGGTCGCCAGTCTGTCGCAGGGCCAACACACAGAGACAGACAACCATTCGCGCTCACATTCATTCGCACATTCACACCTAGTGGCAATTTGGATTATCCAATTAACCTATCCCCACAAGCTGCATGTCTTTGGACGGTGGGAGGAAGCCAGAGTACCCGGAGGGAACCCACGCAAACACGGGGAGAACATGCAAACTCCACACAGAAAGATGGCCTGATGTTGGAATTGAACTCAGGACCTTCTTGCTGTGCGGCAACAGTGCTAACCACCGTGCAATTCAATTCAATTTTATTTATATAGCGCCAAATCACAACAAAAGTCGCCTCAAGGCGCTTCATAGATACAGTTTCGAGTGGTGCGTTTGGACTGTCCAGTGCTGCTGGTGTCAGAGGTGGAGACCTCAGAAATGGGATCCTCTTTAGCAGTGAATTGCAGTGATTTAACAGAAGAGCCACGAAGGTTACTGCGCCTTCCCTTTGAGTATCTTTTCTTTCCCTGATTTTCTTCTTGGGGACCCAAAGACACACGCTTCCTGCGACTGTTTTTCTTCTGTGATGGCGTTTTTGGCATCAACTCTGGTTCAGCATTAAAATCTCTTGAGAACATGCGATTGGCTTCTTGTTGTATCTCCTCAAGCCAAACCATGTGGACATTATCGATTTCATTGATGATGTCTTGTGCTTTGCCACCAAACATCTGCGTGAGGGATCGCACTGATAGTACAGAGTTCATGGTGACAACCTTTGATGTTCGCGTTTCTGACGGCTCGTTGTTCCGCTTATTTTAAAAAGCTACATCAATCGCATACTTGCGTAAAAGACAAATTTGATAAAACGAGGGGCTTCCTACTTTAATGAATACCCAAGAAGACAACAGCGACTTGCCCTAAGTAAAATATAAGTGCATGTCCTCCTGAGGAGAGACACACTGCATACACTTTTATCCAACAGAATAATTTAAGTCCTCTTTATTAACTATTTTCTGTTTGTATGAGTGACTTGCATGGGCTCCACTGCTGCTCATTAGTGTATCTATGGCTACGTCCACGCTAGCCCGGATAGATTTGAAAACGGCGTTTTCGTCTGAAAACACTCCGCATCCACACACTATCGTTTTCACAGAGTTGTGCGTCCACATTGAAACGGGCGAAAACGCTTACGTTCCAGTACTGTGCATGCATGAAACGCAAGACGATTCGACCTGCCTCATTTCTGCCTGCCGTTTATTTACGTTCCGACTCTTTGAAACGTTGCGGCAAAATGTCGAGAAAAAGCACCGAGTTTTTTTAAATGGACTAACAATGAGGTGGAGTTGTTGGAATTTGAAGAAAGGCTATCTGGGGGGTGTACAAGCTGATATTAATCTTTAATAGGGCTGTCAAAATTGAGAGCAAACAAAACAACTGCTGTATAACGCCCACCGCTGTTTAATTGGCCACTTGATTGCATCACATGACTAAAATGTGTCATTGTTTTCAAAAAGTCTCAGTTTTCGCTGTCCACACTGCGACGCAAAAGCACCATTTTCAAGTGTACGCGTTTTCCTTCACAGAAAGTGGACGGGACGCCAAAATGGAGAGAAAACTAGTGTGGACGTAGCCTAAATCCTGGCTGCTCTCCAAGCACCAGGTAAAATGTGCAAGTTTAATGCCACAAAGTGCAACAAAGATCAAAAATGTACGGTAGCTGCTTTCTTGTAAATTTAAGATAAAAGTATAAATATCACACAACCTTTAAAAGAATCCTTTGATCTCTCTATAAACCGCTGTTTCTCTAAAGTGAAGTTAAGGTGAGTCAAGCTTGACAAACACACGTCAGTCAGTCTCCTGGTCAGTCACAGCAGGGGTGAATGAACAAATGGGAGAGAGGTGGGAGCGCATGCAGAGAGAGAGGGAACATACAGCGGCAGCCTGACCAGGCCTACAGTTCACATAGGAGACAGCGGGACGGGGCTTGACTGAGTGCTTCCAGCTGCTAAGAAGAGTGAGGAGCAGCTCTGGGATAGAGTCGCTGCGGTAGTAAGACTTCAGAGAGAAGAAGAGAAAACTAATGAACAGAAGTTGACAAACGTCACAACACAGATGGCATGAAGGCCGGTGAATACGCAGGAATATGGAAAAGGAAAATATCAGAGAAACAAATGGAATGATTAAAAAAAAAAAAAAAAGCAAAAGAAGAAGTCAGAGGTAACAGGATACATACCCAGCTGGTGCTGCCCCCCTGACCCTTTGCAAAGAGCAGGGATGAGCCCTGCAGCACAGTCCATGAGGAGGTCCAGTTCTTCCTGTTAGTCAGAACAAATGTGTTAATGAGAATCTGTGGATGCAGAGAACACTTTTAGAGAGTAATCACTTCTTACCTGACTTTCTTTCCATTCTCTGTGATTTTGGTGACATTGAGAACTCCACACTTCTCTGAAGGCTGAGGAGAGAGACACACAGTGGCAGATAAAAACCTGCTGGAACATATGAATGAAACACACACACACACACACACACCGATGCTCAACAAGCAAATGGAGCGAAGCAAACTGAGTCTTAAAGCTGCTGTGTTGCCTTGTGTCATAGCTAAACACCACCAGCAGATGGCACCCTAATGCTGCAGTGTTGAAATAGTAGTTTAGTAGGTAGGTGATAGGTTTGATGCAGGTAAATATGGCATGCAGCAGACGATAGTAAACCAACTGGGTTGTTGAGAAGATTAAAGATGAGAAGTGTTGTCTTTACATGCAGAGACAGCAGGATGATGATATGCAGTGTGAAGTGCAAGCTGGGATACTAACGGTCAAGGGGTGCTTAGGAGATGAGGGGCAGGAGTCAGAGTCTGGAGAGCTCTGCTTGGGCACCGAAGCACACTCCTACCAACAAGAGGCACAGTGTGATAAGTCACTAATAACTATACATGACTATACATGAAGACAGTAGGTCTGAGGTTAGTGAGTGATGGAGAAGAAACCTGGGATGGAATCACAAGAATGAGTTATTGTTAATAGAAGTCGTTAAAAGAGAAAGATAAAAAAGACAAGTTAGGGTTTAAACTGCAAACATCTTGGATTTCGGCTTCAGAGATGTTCAATATTTAGTCCAATAAGCTTCTTTTCCTGATCTGCATCAACAACAATGTACACTGAAGAAACTAACAAAACACCAACATATAGGGTGTTCTTTTTAAATCTAGCCACTCTTTAGCCAGTTCTTTTAACTCATGCATATTGCTATATCCCATATTTGAACCATTTCTTTAATGTGACTTGCTAAACTCTGCATCAGGGAGGGTTAAAGAAAAGAAAAAAATAAGTGCCTAGTTGCATAATAAAAAGTGCAGGGACTAGTTTTCGGAGCTTTGCCCAAACTGAAGGCTAAAGTTGAGGATGTCTAAATCTCTGCAGCGTCTCCTTTCTTTTATCAGTTTGTATTCTGTGAGCTTTCCTTTCAGAAGCCCTGAGCGGAAAGTGAGAAAACCTTGTGGTGATTCATTTTCTAATCTCTAACACGTTTATTTTCCTCCTGACTTAAAAGGTAAAAATCTATTTCAGACCATTTTACAATGTTTTACTTTTTCTACCTGTGAAATGGGAAGAAAAAAGTTCTCCAGTTGAAACAGGTGAAAAGAAAATTAGCCAAGTTTGTAAAAATGTTTCTTATGTAAAAAACAACAAAACAAAACAAAAATGTATTTTCAACCTGTGAAAAAAGTTCTTCAGAGAAGCTTTGACAGGGGGGAAAGCCCCCCACCCAAAAAACCATTACAGAAACAAACATTTTTGTTCTCACAAGAGACAAAAACAAAAAAGCACTCTCACAAACAAAGACACAAGCGAGACTGATGACTGACCCAGATGGTAACAGATGTTGCATTGTGTCAGCGTGTGGGTTTGTGAGCTGTACTTTGTGGCTCTGGCCCATTTTATATGTCACAAGATTGTATCACACGCAACATGACGAGCAGGTGTCCATTGTCCTCACAGAGATATGCTGGCTACACACACCACGAAGTCTTCCCCAGAAAAAGCAAACTTGTTAATCCATTTTTTTGGCCATCATTAATTCTCACAACAACCTGCTCTCTTCTTTTCTCACACAGAATAATTCACCACCTTTCCATATGCTGAACTCAAACTGTCATTAGTGTTAAAGTGCACACAAAACACAGCATGAACAACACAGGAGAGCCTTTTTCCATGAGCCTAACACTGTTTAACTCCACATTAGTGGTGGTCTCTGTCCTACCTTGTCATTGAGGTCTAAGACATAAGTGCTGTGCCTCCACTTAGTGAGGACAATGGGCTCCGGCTGCTTTCTCTCCAGGCTGCGACTCTTAGGAACCTCGCCAGGCTGAGGGGAGATGTTGTACTGCAACGACAGAGACAAGTGGTGATGTTTACGGTCCAGATGTTTTTCTAACAGACTTCAGATTCCCTTTCCCTACCTCTCCTTTTACTGTCCACAGGATCATTGGACAGAGGAACTTTCCTTACACGGCAGGCATTGTTTACAGTAAAGTCCACTGACTGTACCTGCGTGTGCACTGGACCACTGTTTACTAACTCTGCATACGAAGCGGTCTATTCTGATCGCCTCTAAAGCCTCCAGATTAGGTGGTAAAGTGCCACTAATAGCCAGTCACTTAGAGTTCAACGTAAACTTGGCTCTTCCGTGAGTTCTCAGAACTTCATCCACTTACAACAACAGGACTGGTCTCAACACTGCTAGGATGAGGCAAAGTGTGTTACAGTGCAGTGGCGCCAGGTGATGTAATACGACAAGACTTGTCATTGTCAAAGGAAGGAACCTGCATTAAGTGGTGGATGTCTGATTTAAATAGCGAAGACAAAGCACACGGACAGCCAAGTTCATCATGTAATCTTACCTTAGGCAATTCCCACTCTGACCTGGAGCCATCAGCGCTGTAGTAGTAGGGTCGGCCTTGTTCGTCCACATGTTTTATCCACTGTAAACATAAACACTTGTCAGCTGCAAATAAAGAAAAAGCATCTGATGGAAGTGCAGTCGCTAAGGGTGACAGGTGAGGTCACCCAAACTCTTTTAAGCACAGTCAAAATCAGATTCCACCTTCTCCTGTGTGTATTCAGACACATAGAGGGTGTGTCCATGTTCATCCAGCTCTTCAGACCAGCCTCTAGGGGGTGACCCATACTGGCTGTCAGACTGACTGGAGTGGGTGCTGTGGCAGTTTTCCTCTGAGGACAGTGGCTGTGGAGAAAGAAGGACAGCAATGAAGACCTTAAAGCAAAGAATTGGCTGAACCAAGGGTCACACGTATGACCACATGGCAAGTTTGTTCTAACAGGACACAAAGTTATAGAAAAGCAGAGTAAAAACTGGCTGCTGAGTAGCATGTAGCACTCCAACATGTGAGTAGCTTCATTTTGATATCACTGTAAGCTACAACACCAACATTTAAAAGGTTCTCAAGTAGTTTTCAGCATCAGTCATCTTGCCCAACTGTAGGCAAGAATGTGAACACAAAAATATATATTTAAAAAAAAAAAGAAGAGTAAAACTGTAAACATCATGTAAACATTTTGATGCAAAATGCTGCAGCTACACTACTTATGAGGACTACAAAGAAAGAGCATATTTCGCCAGTATCAGCTTCTCTTCATTAGGTTCCTGTTGAATCCCCCTCCTCACATATAAGGTCTTTAAAAAAAATCAGGCCCCATCTTATCTTAAAGACCTCATAGTACTGTATCACCCCGATGCAACCACTTTGACTGCAGGCTTACTTTTGGTTTCTAAAATATTTAAAAGTAGAATGGGAGGCGGAGCCGTCAGTTTTCAGGCCCCTCTTCTCTGGAACCAGCTTCCAGTTTGGATTCAAGAGACAGACACTATCTCTGCTTTTAAGATTAGAAGTAAAACTTTCCTTTTTGATAAAGCATATAGACAGGGCTGGATCAGGTGACCTGAACCCTCGCTTAGTTACATTTCAATAGGCCTGACATACTGGAGGCTTCCCACAATGCACTGTCTCTTTTTCACTCACCTTTTTTCCACTCTTTGTGTTTAATTCAATTCAATTCAATTTTATTTATAAATCGCCAAATCAGAACAACAGTCTCCTCAAGGCGCTTTATATTGTAAGGTGATAATACATACAGAGAGAACCCAACAATCAGATGACCCCTGTATGAGCAGCCACTTTGGCAACAGTAGGAAGGAAAAACTCCATTTTTAAACAGGAAGAAACCTGCAGCAGAACCAGGCTCAGGGAGGGGCGGGGCCATCTGCTGTGACCGGTTGGAGAAAGAAGGAAGACATTTAATCATTAGTTATTAATCTCTGTCTTTTGTTCTGTTTTCCTCTCCTCACCCCCAACCGGTCGCAGCAGATGGCCGCCCCTCCCTGAGCCTGGTTCTGCTGCAGGTTTCTTCCTGTTTAAAAATGGAGTTTTTCCTTCCCACTGTCACCAAAGTGGCTGCTCATACAGGGGTCATCTGATTGTTGGGTTCTCTCTGTATGTATTATTACCTTACAATATAAAGCGCCTTGAGGAGACTGTTGTTCTGATTTGGCGATTTATAACTGCTGATTGGCTTGGTGTTACATAAATAAAACTGAATTGAACTGGATTACACAGGTCGGATGTGTAATCCGACCTGTGTAATCCACATAGCAGCTAATAGATAAATTAAGAGCAATGCTTCTGGCTGCTGGTGCCAGAAGAGAAAAAGAGTAGTGAAGCGTTCAACCAACTATATTTAGTGAATATAAAAGCTGAACAACCCAAGCATCAAATAACATTTGACGCGTTTCTTTTACTTTATTTATTTATTTATTGTTCTTACTTTATAGCTGACTAATGCTTTTATTTGTGTAAAAATGGTTAACAGTCACAGCTGGAAAATAACATATTGAACAACTTCACACTAGTAGCTGATGGTATTTGCAAATGTCAGTGGCAGATTTATCTGTCGTGTATCGCCACGTTTTTCCTCAGGCTGGTTTGAATTTCATGTTTTAAGTCTTTCAGCCGAGCAGCACAATCAACAACAATAAAACAAAGGTCCTGTGAGAAGCTGGAATCAACACGTTTGTTTTTTAGGCAATAATAAGCCACTCCAGTGCTCTATCAGTTATACATCAGTACATTAATGCTTCACAAGGGGGCAGTGTTGGATAGTTAGGATGAAATGACAACCTACTAAGAAACCGAAAACATGATTTCTCTATATCAAAGGCGCACTTGTCTTCCCACCTTCATCTAACCACGACATCTTTTAAAAGTGAGGTTAACCACAACTTCAACAGAGCCTGTTTATTTAATGTGAACTGCCAGAGACGCCATTTACAGACCATCATGACCTGATTCCTGTTTCCACATCCACTCACACCTACTAAACTCACACCTTTGGCCCAAACAAAGGATTATTTGTTTGAATGCTTGTTCATGTTTGACATTTATGACTACTTACAGAAACAGATAATTTTTAGCATCTCTCTCCAAATACTTCAGGCACCCCTCACCTCACTCTCCGCTGTGCACTGACTGTCTCCTCGGGTACTGCTGGTGCTGCTGCTAGTATCCCTGGTGCGTGGTGGCTTCCAGGTCCGCTCCCCAGTGGCCCGGTTGTAGTAGAAGTGCCTGCCACTCAGATCTTTGTGGGTCTCCCAGTCACCCAGGATGTGGATTGGGGAGCCTGAGGGCACAGGAGGCAGGCTGGACTGAGAGATCTTCAGCTCCTGGAGGTTGGTATAGACGGGCGAGTCGGACCGGCCCTGACCTGTCGGTGACGTTGTCTGGAGGAGACAGATGGAGGAAAAGAGGGGGAAAGATCAGGATTTGTGGTGCATTCATTCACGGGTGGCTCATCTTTTTTTCATTTATATTCACTGAGTTGTCCTGGGAATTTACGACTGTCCTCGCTTTATTCTGAAAATTTAATGACATTCCAGGAATTCCATGACCACAATGTCTGCTGACATCCAAGTATGTGTTGGAAACGCTCGGCCCAGCTACAAACAGCAGCAGCTGTCACAGCGTGGACCCAGCGGTGGAACGTGATCAGCTGAGCAGTTTGCTGCAGCACAGTTAGCATTACAAACATAAACACGGAATTTAGCTGCAAAGAAATATAACTGTTGCACAATAATCTAATTTCTCCATTTAGAAGAAGGAAAGTGAGTGAGTGAGGAGGCAGACAAAGGCTTTGAGCAAGTCTGGCAGTCTGCACGGCAGGATGGAGGCGGCACATGTGGCTTGCAGTCACAGAGGTTGAAATCGCACTATATCAGTGAGATTTGAACCACATGCACTCAACAGAGTTATGTAATCATTTATCTGTCAAATCAGAGGCAAATGCTCTGAGGACAAATGGCTGCTGGTATTTTGATGCAAGAAATACCCATGTGGGATAAAAGATATGAAATGCAAAAGAAATTAAATGGTGAATTTCAGAGATTTTACTTCACAGTTTATGCATGAGGCTGTTTAATAGTTATATTAAACAATATGTAGATTGTTTTGGTATGAGCTGCCCAGTTTTTCAGACAACTTCTGCAGCAAGGCTCCTTGAATGTATTGGAACTGTTTCTACTCCTGTTCACAAAGTTATCTATTATCATACAAGCCTAAATCTTAACCTAAAACTAATGATACCATGCTGTCACACTGGCATTAGCACTGCCAGAGGTGCAGGTGTAGTTTCAACTGTTCACTAAAAGGATTGCAGATTTTTCTGAGTAACTGGGTCTTAATTCCTGGAAAGAAATTTGGATTTTTGGTGCTTTGAGCACAATTTACTTCATCAAGAGAAGGCAGACATACAGCAAATTTCCCCCTAGCACACAAAAAAAGCACTACAGGTCAGAGGAAAATACAGAATTTTAAACAGAAAGTTTTCACAGGACTCTGTGCAGGCCTGTGAAGAGCTGTCACTTTAAATGTGGCTTTTTGCCATAACAGACAGCACTGTCACGGCACGGGGACCTAACAGCTAAACATCTCCTTAGCAACCATAAATATTGCTTCAAATTGTGCAACAGCAGGTTAGAAAGATTGAAAAATTTGGGGAAACAAGCGTTAGAAAAAAAAAAAGGAAAAAAAAGCACGTTGCACAGCAAAGGCAAGAGGAAGTAGAAGAGATAAGCTACGTGTCTTTTGTGCAAATGGCTGGTATAAAGTGCCGATGCGGTATAGAGATAAAAAGGTTTCTATTAACTAAACAGTTTGTCTTCCATTTAGATCTTTGCTTTAACACAATCTAAGAGATGCCGTCTGAATATATTTTCCTGGATTTGGACCTGGCCCTGCAGTGTCAGAGCAGATAAACATCAAAGACAGTTTTTGAGATGGTCTTTTAAAACTTGGCAGCATCCGAAGGTCACTCCACAAAAGGGAAAAAGCTAAGTTACCATGGCTACGACTCAGAGCGTTTAACGTTCTGTATGCTCTGAAAAAAAAATATTTGGGGCTTTTGGAGCTGAGCTGAGTCTGACCGGTGCCAGCTTTGGGTGTCTCTAGCGAGCAGGAAAGCATTAGATACAGAACGCTGTGCCAGCACTGCCTCTGTTTGTTACAGGTGAGGAATGTAGGAGTGGAAACACACTTCAGTTACAAGCTTTTGGGCATCTTTCAGGATGCAGATGGAACTTCCTGCCGGTTTTGGAATAACAGGAATATTTTTCACATGAATTATTATTTAATATCCTGCACACGTGCTGGACCGGAGCAAAGGCCTCGTGGCACCCTGCTGGCTTCAGTTAGTTTTACCCGCTGCTTCTCAGTTTCAAGTCCAACACAGAGCGAGCAGCTGAACGAGGCAAAGCGAAGAGACATGACAGTTTGGCTGAACTCGAGTTCAGACTCGTCCGTCACCACCAGAATGGATCCAGTGTGCTGCAACTTTAACTGCTCTTTTTTATTAAAAGGAAGTAATACAGCAATGATGGAGTCTCGCGGCTGTGGAGAGCACGGCTGGGGTCAAATCCATTTAGATTCCACTCAGCCCAAACAAACCTGAATGCATCTGGTGGAGAAGTAATTTATATGCTTAAATGCCTGTTTTGACAGAAGGGAAACCAAAACATTTTTTTGGTTTCTGCATCCAGAGTCATTTCAAAATGATTGCAGTCTGAGTGGAGTGTGCACACGCTTTATTACTGGGTAAAGGAACAGTTCAACTGCTGACCACACATGCTACAATCATTTTATATCATATTCTGCTGCCTGCATAGAGAGTGTTTGTCTTCTTTAGCTGCACTGGTCATTTTGCACCACCCTAACATGTAAGGTTTAAAAGGACGCTCAGCTCTTCGTTGTTGTTATTAGTGTTATTACCAAAGACTGGACGAAGCTCCCTCTGTGTTTCCACAGTGCTCCCCTCAGCCTGATTAAGTGCTGTTAATGTGGAACATAATGAGTAACAAGAAGAGCACAACCAACAGAGTTTATTACCAAACACCCGACTAATGACTACTGTACACTCAAACTTAAGGCAGTGAGAAAATGCAGATCACAGTCACTGTGTGTTAGCATGACAACGTAACCACAAAGCTATAGTGATAAACTCACTATAACCTTCACCAAATTCTGTCGTAATTCCCAATGACATGTAGATGTTTTGTCACATGAACGCTCACTTTCTGTGTGAGATCAAGCGCACACCTTAAGGTTTCCAGTACATCAAACTTTATATATTATTTGCTTCCAGAGAAGGTACCATGATGGTGCACACACATGCACAGAGACTAAATCACAGGATGAAAACAAAACTAGCTTTGCTGGTTAAAAACAAAACAGGAAGCTAAAGAAAAATAAATAAATAAATAAAAATACAGCCTCTAACACCATGATTCACAGCTCTTTCATCCTCATCAAGCCATTCAGTGAAAGCTCATTACAAACGATGATCCAGTGCTTTCCAGGAAGAGACCACTACCATCAACATAGATATGTTTCATCGCAGCATACAGGTGACGACTCAGGACCATTTCTAGTGTTTCTAGTGTCCATCAGATTCCCTCCTTACTACAAATGGTAAATGGACTGGTTCTAACACTTAAAGCTCTTTAGCACTTTGCCTCATTTAACAGCTGCACTGCAAGCTGGATGCATCAGAAAGCATGGGGTTAGCATCTTGCCCAAGGATATTTGGCTGCAGACTGGAGCAGCCAGGGTTCAAACTACCAACCTTTTGATTAGTGCTCCGACTTCTGACTTGCTCTATGCAGGGATTCAAAGTCTAGCTTTTCCTCTTTTTTTTTTAAGTTTGTTGCTAATCTGTATGACATCTAAACACGAAAGAGGGGAAAAAGTGGCAACTCCCTCGAAACTAGACAGAAATGAAAATAGCAACATGAAGAGAGGCTGTTCTGTATGAGAAAGAAAAGCTTCATGCAATGTACACCATACACTAAAACACAACACGATCTGGTATTGCAGGAGACAACAGAGGAACTTTTTTTTTTTTTACTTCAAAATTAAACTTGACATGAAGAGAAACATCACTGGCAGTCACCATCTGTTCCCTAAATTCAGACTGGCAAACTTTCACTATGCTGTTATTAATAATACCTGGAATCCAATGCAACAGTTTCAGGAGAACAAAGCTGCTGCTTGCTGCCAGTGCTGATGGAAAGGTCTCAAACTATAAATGAACAGTTTGAGGAAGAGCACAGAGGAACTAATTGTTATGGGACATCAAAGACCTGAAATCCATCTGTGCTGGCAACGCAGAGGCACTGTGCTATATTAATGCAGAGGGCAGAGATCTAAGCAAGCTGACATGGTGAAAATATCTAGCAGTCTCATTTGTGTCACCTTGTGTCCAGAGCTGCACACAAAGACGTCGTCGTCATCCTCCCCGGCTCTCCTGTAGCCTCTGAACACACTGAATGCACGTCGCATGGTGATGCACGGCGGCCATCAAGTGCAACGGGGCACGCGCTGTGGTTTCAAAGCACCCCTCGCCAACACAGACACAAAGAAATACACCGCTTTCTCTCAGTCCTTCTGACTTGTAATGTTCCAGCTGAAGGTAAGAGGAAATCTGAGACCTCACTGTGTGTGTGTGTGTGCGTGCGAGGTGGAAGGATTCTGTTCCCCTTTGCACTTGTCAAACACACACACACAGCGTGGCAGTGTACACAAACGCAACTGACACAACAGGAAACTGCTGAAATAGTGTGAGCTTCCCCTACGAAGAATGACTTTCTGTGGGTTTTGCTCAGACCAGCCGCCGACAAAACTGCTTCACCAAAGGCCAGACTCTATTTTTACCACAGTGTAGAGACCAGAGTGTGCTGAGGAAAGATAACACCCCTGATCACTACTCCTGTGGACTCTTCTTTCACCTGGGCAAATGAGTGCCATATGACAGATTAGGCAACGTATATTTAAAGGAGGTTTGACAGGCAATAAAAGTGTTTTATCACCAACGGCAACAATTCTCTAAAGATTTTTGCAATTCCATGTGGCAACATGCTGAAGCTCTTTCACCATTACAACACTTAGTTTTGATCACCGATTTCACTTTGTATTGTTTCTAGATGATACCTGGCACACGACAGGGTGTTAAAAATTATGATAAGATGTAAGAATTTTGTCTTTTCATGACTTTAGTTGACCGCTACCTGCAAATAAATTCTTTCAATGAATTTGTATAAACACAAAGGTTTACGCTGGTAATCTTTTAACATGTTTTAGGTGCCGTATTTAATGTACTTGAGAAACAGTTGAAAAATACATCTGAGAACGTTACACTACAGCAGGAAAAGCCATAGTTAATCTTCAGGTATGACAAGCTGCAGCCGACTAAATTTAAAGCACACAAACATGGCATCAGTTACATATGTGTATCATGTGAAAGGGGTCACATGTCATGATGCATGTGCAGAAAATTATTCCCAGTACTGTCATATCTCACAAGAGCTGCAGGGACCAAATCACAAGAGTGGATGTAATGACTGCACCCCCTCTGATAGCAATTACCCAAGGTAGGCTATTAATGCTATATTAAATATGACTTGAACCTATCAATGAACACCAAAAAGTAATCAGTAAAATGGTAAATTAGGTCATAAATCAAGTGAGAAGTGGGGCGATTTCCTCATTAACTTCAAAAGTGCAAGCTTTAGTTGACAGTCACCTCTTTTTGCAAACACTTTATTTCAACTCACTATATTTATTTAATTAAACAGTCGCTGCGTTATATTGTAAGGTAAAGACCTAATCAGACGAACCTCTGTGTACAAGCACTTGGTGACATTAGGAAGGAAAAACTATCTTTGATTAAGGAGAAAACTTCAGCAGAACCAGTTCAGGGATGGGCGTCCATCTGGGGGTGAGGGGAGGGAAACTTGACAAAACACAACGATCAATAACAACCGGGTGGCTTCCCCTGCTGGTCAACAGGAAGACTGCAAGTATAAGGCACTTCCTTACCTGTAAGGTAAGTAAGATACGATTGTCATGACAACCTTAATCTTATGGTCTATGACGGCTACTGCTTTAAGAGAATGCGTGCTTATGATGATGATTATTTTGATGATAATGTGCCAATTTTAAAGATAATAAGCACTATTTAACCAAAACGTATGACACATTAATTTAAATAATTCCCTCAATTAAATAACACACTTTTTAAAACACTCTTTTTCAACAGTACCAGAAAATACAGGCACACCTGCTAAAATCTTCCCCGTGGTATTACACAGTAAAATATAGCAGGCAGCAAGTAAGAAGAACTTCAGCATGACGTCCTCCCACAGTACACTCACTGTAAATCGCTGCCCAGTGTTTATACTGTATTCTCAACAGGCAGATTCCTGGCTGAAGTGAATGAGATGTGGCAGAGAGCAGGGAAGGAGGGATCAGGACCCAGGGTCTCTGACAGGTAATTAAAAATAGAGAGGATCTAGGGGATGGGTGGAGGGAGCGAGAGAAAGAGAGCAGGTGATGAGGAGAGAGGGAGAGAGGTGCTGTTGAATACAGAACAGTCTTCTTCACAGCAGAGCAGCCTGTCTGTTGGCAGAGCCGTGATAAATGAGTTTCAGACTACAGGCCAGTACAGTATAGGATCTCCACAAACTGCATTAAGAATGCATTACGCAGGCTGAGTGTGTAGGCCCGTGTGGTTTCGTGTCGTTAATTCAACTCAGAGGTCTAATGGAGAAATTGAAGGAAGCTGGGAACGGACGTGCACAGCAGAAAACAAAACAACTGATTAGAGAGAGGTTTGCTAATAGATCCCGATGAGCTTAGGCTCTGTTGCAGTTTGCTATCGCCCTTGTATTTATCGCCATATTGAGAAAAGCACACTATAAATCGCCTCCCTTCAGTCAGCCTCCTGTCCCACAGAGCTTGTACAATCGCTGGAGAAGGACCCAGCAGTGCGCTGTAAATTAAACCATAAATAATTCTCTGTGTAAAGAAGTACAGGTCAGGGTGAGGGCAGCAGGGACGCACAGGCTGCAGTTAAACTGCAGGTCCAGTAGGTGTCTCCCTTGGGTTACGACAGTAGGCACAGGGGTGGGAGGGGGGAGAGTTTCCATCACAAATATCTGGCCATGAGGAGAGTACCGTGAGGGGGAGGGGTTTCTAGCACATGGCAACCCACTCTGCAGCATCTCCATCAATGGTAGCTGTGCAGCAGTTTGCAGTCCAAACAGCACACAAAGGCAGATCAAACACTGCATTTTCTCATTTCAATCACCGATTCACGATGCTGCTGCTACTGCTGTCAGGATCCTGACAGACTAAAAAAGCCGAACACATTACATAATGTTTACAGATCTCACTTCCCTCCTTTGTGACACAGAATCTACATTTCTGAATAGACACAGATATTTAAAAATGAACAGAAACAAAATGTCTTTTATGTCTTTTAAATGTCTTTAAATTGTGGGTCTGAAATGACACAGCCCCTTAAAGACATCCATGCTGTTGCACTTGGTTTTGCAAATGAAAAGAAAGGGAAGTAAAGCAAAGATGAAAGCACACAGCATGAAACAGAAGCTCAAACTTCCTTAACACGGCTCCACCTGTACTGCAGGCCAGAGACTGGATAATACAGACCTACTGTGCAGTGTTTTGGGTCTGATCACTAATAGTGAACAGCAGCACATAACTCCTTACTGGTAAATGTGATGTTATTTATTTGCTGGTAGGCAAATATTCTTTCCCACAGAGTCAATCTTAGGAGGTCTGCATTGAAAGTTAAAGGCAGCAGAGAGATTCAACAACAAACTCCACTCTCTGTAATAACTGTTGTTAAAATAATAATTCTTTATTCCTCCCTCTTATCACCGACAGCACACGGGTCAATCTCACCTCTGAGCGTGGCTCTATTCCCCCGGTAACCGCCTTACATAATGCGACTGAGTAATTGAATTAGATGAAAGCAGGTTAAAGGAAGTGTGGTGGTAAGAATAGACGGCATGGTGACTGAGAGAGCTGCGTCTGTGGCCATGGAGACATCCAGCCAATAAGGTGGTCACCACGAGAACCGTTTGAAGCTAGGTCATGAGGGTTGGAGAGAGGGAGGGCAGGGGAGAGCATGCAGCATCGCTGAAACGCTGCCTCAATCTGCTCCCATTCCCTCTGTTCTTTTGTCCTCAGCTCTCTCATCTTTCTCTGCTGACCTCTTCCCACCGCCGCCTTCCTCTCTCGCTTCTGTTTCCCCTCTCAAGCCACGTTTCTCTGCAGACACACACACAGACACACACACACTTTCATCTGCTGCATCTTTTGATAATCATGCACCAAAACCTCTTTGGCCATTCTTTCCTTCTTTATCCTGTGCCACCTTTCAGTCAGCCAACGCCCTACTGCTACCCCTCCTTCTGACATTCATCATACTTTCTCTCCCTCGGCTCCAGGAGATATGATGCTGATGACGATGGCCACATCCATATGATCAGATTAGCCTACATTTCCGCATCGCTAGTCATCGCTCCGAACACATTCGCCCACTCTCTCATCATAATATTTCTGGCAAAGCCCCCCCTGTCTATTTTCCATGAACATGAGAAAAGACGCATCCACACACGTGCACCACTCCTCACCTCCCTTAGCAACCAGTTTAAGAAAAAGAGAAAAAAAATGTCTGAATAGTTTGTGCAGGGAAAAATATGTTAATGAAACATATATGCAACCTGCACAGGTAGACAGGTCAGCACTTGACAACCAGGGTTAGGCACAAAATAACAAAAAAAAGGGGGGAAAAAAGCAAAAACCAAGAGATTAAAATTGAGTCAGCATCTTTTCAGCGGTCGGTATGACGACAGCTCCTTTCATTTCACGGATCAGAAGGTTCGGTGAGGCTCATGCGCTGTTAGAGATGCGAACAATTAACCTTTCGGTGTGGAGCTGATAAGGCTCAGCTAAAATGTCAGTTTGTTGTGATAAACCTCCAGATAGCTTGTTGGAGAATAACAAGTCTAATAGACACAAACTGTTGCTGCCTGGATACTGCAGACAAAAAAGGCTCCAAGGCTCCAAGTGCTAAAACAAGCTGCAGTGGACAAATGAAATTTTTGAGTTTTTGTTCCAAAATCATCTGTTTTACATGATTTAAGGCTTCTTCTTTTTTTTTTTTTTGTTCAAACAACATCTCTGCAAAGAACAGAGGGAGTTTCACTGCCACACACTGCCTCTCCAATCAGGTTTCCTTCTTGAAATATTAATTGAGTGAGGGGTGGATTTTGAGGACAGGGGAAGCCTGCAGCCATGTTCAGTCTCCTGTGCATAAGGGGGAGACTGTCGTAGAGCCAAGAATGAGTGTGCGGCACTGTGCTCTGCCTATCTGCAACAGCACAACTGAGAATAATGAGAACGAGCCAATCAAAAGCTTCATTTGTAAAGGCCCCAAGGACCTGGTTACTTTACAGGTAAACATCAGATCACAGGGGTTGGATTCTATTTGGGCCTCAACACGAATCAAAGTGTGCGAACACAGACGCAGAGAGAAACTCCTTTTTTAGTTTTGATCTTTTCTTTAAAGCACATGGAGACATTCCCAGACTATTTAAGAATGTGTGTGTATGTGTGTGTGTGCCTCTCAAATATCACCAGGTCAGTGCATGCAGCTGCTCACACTAGCAGGAGAGACAGATCAGAAACATGTTTGTTGCATGTGCTGCTACTGTCAGTGTATGATGTGATTTGTGTAACAAGCCGTTTCAGGTGGGTACCACATGTACCTTTGCTTCACCTGGCTGTGCTCAGTCTCAGTGGTCAGTGCCTCACTGCAAACTCCAGGCCTCGAGGGCGGGTGTCCTGCAGGTTTTAGATCTCACCTTGGGTCAACACACCTGTTTCAAATGATTAGTTCATTACCAGCCCTCTGGAGAACTTCAAGACATGTTGAGGGGGCAGTTTAGCCATTGGAATCAGCTGTGTTGGATCAAGGACACATCTAAAACCTGCAGGACACCCGCCCTCGAGGCCTGGAGTTCGACACCCCTTTTCTAGAAGCTCCATGCAGTCTCTATACTCACAAGCGTAAATGATTAAGTGCATACTTGACAGATCTGTGGACCTATTACACTCCAGTCTTACGTCTTGACTCCAACAGACTTCCATTGAATAGATTATTCATATTTCATTAACCAATTACGACAGAGAAACATATCTGCCTGTAGCAATCAATTCCATACCAGTGCATGCAACATAATGATTTTTGCTGGAATTATTTTCTAGAGTGGAGCAAAGTTGCTACTGTTATCATGCACAGCGCTATACAAATGAGCTGATGCAACAGAGTGGATGAATTCGAAGATCTGGACCTAGGCATATTAACTGCTCCTGTAGCTGAAAGCCAACCATAATGTTATTGGCAAGTTGGACTAGTCACAGCATACATCAGCACTTCAGTTTTCTCTCCACTCCATCTTTACGCATCAGTTCAATCAGCATGTATGTAACCACCTAACATGTTCTCACTGGTTCTTTTGGATGCCCAGAGGTTAGTTTATGGTAGTTATGGACACCCTTGGCGCTCCATTGGCTAATAAAGTTAGAGTCATTTAATGTTGTTTTAAATTAACAAACTTCTGTGGGTTTAATTCACTGCAAAGTTTCACTGTTTAAAGTGCTGGTGTAACTATGCCTTTTCTCTAAGAAATACTCAGTGCAAAAGATTGTCTAACAGAGTAACAGATTGCAACAAAGAATCTGAATGCGCATGCTGGGGGAAGTTAAAGGCCACCGATCTGCACAGGAGGACAGACTCCCAGACCCCCCAGGAATGTGTCCAGTCTGGGTCATCCCCCCCTACTGTTCAAGTCCTTTTGCTTTTCATTTTCTGCCAAACTTGGAGTCAAACTTTCACTAAAAGCTGCGAGCCAGCGCGTGTGCTCTCGATCAAAGTGTGAGACACGCAGCCAGACTTGTGGGAAAGGATGACAGAGCCGTGCTGCAATCTGTTACCCACACAGCCGTCCAATAAAAAAGGAAGAACAGGATGTGATGGATTTTGCGTACGCTCCTGAGAGAGAACTGGAAGGGGTCTGATAAATGAATTCAGGCTGCACAAGTCAAACGACCTGCCAGCACCCTGACAGCATCAATTTGTTCTGTTTAGTTGCAGTGGGGTTATGGGGGTGGAGGGGTGGGGTATCGATGACGCGCTGAAGGAAAATTCAATTTCTTTAATGGAACTGGCGTTGCCAAATCTCACTCTTATTTCTCATTTCAAGTGGCCCTCACATTACAAAGAGTCTCTGTGTTCAAACTTGCTGCCATCAGGTTTTCTCTGACTGCAGAGCCAAAGCTAACAGAGGGTCTGTTCTGGGGTGACACCACTAAACATTACACATTACATTCTGACACTTCTGACTATGAAAACTTGCTTAATTAAAACAGACAGTGTGCCTGTTTTCAGGTCCTCCTGTATCCAGGCTCACAGACTGCATTACTGCACCAACATCTGTTGGACATTAAAAGAGCAGCACCGGGCTACATATGCAACAGAGATATTTACAGCTGGTGTCTGATCCATTCACCCGTGGCTATGGCTATTAACAGAGCAGAGCTGCAGACAGCGCCACTGTATTTTAAGAACTATTTCGCAGGCGTAATTTTTGTTTTCTTGCCATGTCTTGGTGGCACGGGGCTGAAGCAGAGGCTTAGCAGCATTCCTCTGTGGCTGACAGCTGACAGCTAAGCCCCCAGTTAATGACTAATCCTGCCCTAATGCCTTCAGTGTGATTGGTTCAAGCTAATTACACCGACTCCCTTCCCTGGGTGCGGAATGGCTGGTCGGGTGGGATGGAGAAGAGGTCAAAAGGTGTGTGGACTTGTGCAGCAGAGATCTTGGTGAAAGAACAGTCAGAAAACTAACAAGGACCGATTCTAATCAGCTGATTAAGTTGATTGATTTAAGCAAAGCTTTAAAGCAGATTTGTCAAAGTTTTGATAGTTCTAGCTTTTCAAATCTCAAAGCAGCTTCTTTTCACTTGTTGCAACTAAAAGCAGCTACTCCAAAAGTCAAGAGTGCTGAGGCCCACGTAGAAAGCAGAAAACCCCACAGGTCTCCCCCAGTTTTAATCTTCACTCTACTCAAAAGTGAAGATTAAAACTGCTGGGTGAGATATATATATATATATATATATATATATATATATATATATATATTAGGGGTGCAACGATACACAAAATTCACGGTTCGGTTCGGTTCGATACTTTGGTGTCACGGTTCGATATTTTTTCGATACAAAAAAAATGTTCATGCCTTTTTATTAATTTGTCATTTATTAAATTTTCACGGCACATTCTGCACCACATCTCTGTGCGTTCATCATTTGTTTGAAGCCAGATCACCTCCTGCAACCACTTTTCAGAGAATACGCGCTTCTTTTGTGGTTCGGACTCCTTCTGACATTTCTTTGGAGGTGGAGGAACATCACAGTAACTGCTTAAAGGAGCTTCTTCGACATCTTTAAGAGTTCTAAACAAATGTCTGTCCTCCTGAAAATCTTATGTACGCAAACACGCGTTGCAACTTCTTATCTTGTGCGGGTTTTTATTTTGACAGCGAATGCGCACCTGCGGACCACTTATGTGCAGCCCTGGTTATTTAGCTCGTCATATTGCAGCCACAGAAATTCTTTTGTCCATGAAACCATAAAGCTGCACTTTCTTTTTTCCTTATAGTCTGATTTGTCATAACCTTTCCGTTTTGTGGTAAGCTTTTCTTTGGCTGTCACTTCTTCACGCTGACCTGTCTTATTTGGCTCAGCAGAACTAAAATATATATCCTGCTGCTTTTACACACGCACTAACATAACGCTCAGCGATTCTCTGCGCGATCAACCTCTCACATGTTTAAGCTGCGGGAGATTTCACTTGTCATGTTTGCATAGTAAGCTAACGATTGATAAGACGATGTCAGAGGAATTGGTGCGCAAATTATCATCACTCACCAATCAGTACTGTCGCTCTCTATACACAGTTCACGCGATTGCAAAGTGAAAGCAAAAAACAAGCGCAAATTCAAACGCGATTTCAGTATGTCACATATTGACAGTGGCCGATGCCAATGACATAATTACCCAGCTACATTTCCAAAAGAATGCAAAAGCATTGACATATATTTTTCCTTCCTAGGATAGGCCGACGGGCAGGGCAGAGATAGATTTTGGTAGCCCGACTGGAAAAAAGCCCCGTCGGGCTAGCGATTTTGCGAGCCCTGTATCTGATTGAGGAATCACTCATCTTTGGAAAAGAGAGTTTATTATGGAGAAATGTCTCTTTCCAAAATAAAAGCTATACTATACGCTTCTTCTGGGCTATATTCTCAGCAGCATATTAAACATATCAGGTCCCCATAAGGAGAATCGTGTGCTAACGGCTGTCTAAATGACTCGGGTAAAGTTTGTAGCATGCTGCTTGTTGTTTTTCTCTGCTTCCACTTGTCTTTGCACTAGGATGATGTCGGAGTAAATGTGCAGTCTTATTCGTTGTGTTCCCACTAGTGCTGTCAGCGTAAATCTGAAATGACATTAACGTCACAACACGGCAAATCTCCGTTAACGAGCTACCGCGGATCACCTCATGAGTGGGGCTGGAAGACGTCAACACATTAACGAGCTAACTGCGCTAACACACTAGTTCCCACCAATTGAGCATTGCTGGCACATCCAACATACTGTTTTACTTTTGTCCATGACAGGCTTACCTTCAGGGTCATACATCACATGAAAACCAAAATAGTTCCAAACGCCAGATCTGAATGAGGGTGGGGGAGGTTCAATTTGCCATGTTGCAACTAGCCTAGCTTCTGTCTCGCTAGCTTGCCCTGCGCTCAGTGAATCTGTGTTCGACTACTCCGCCTAGGCTGCACTGTCGAGCGCAGATCCACTGAGCGCTCAACACAGACAGCATCATCAGAAGGAAAGTTGATAAAATAAATTAAAAATGTTGTATCGTTCGATACATATGCGTACCGAACCGAAAGCACTGTATCGAACGGTTCGATATCGATACGAGTATCGTTGCACCCCTAATATATATATATATATATATATATATAAACAAACACCCAGCTCGCCATTGAGTTCCTGATGAAGGCTCTTAGGGTCCTGTTGATCTTGTACAATTCTAGGCATTCCAGTATCCAGCTGTGGGCCATTGAGTCATAGGCCTTCTTGTATTCTTGTAATCAATCCAGACAGGTTGGTCAGCCTGGTCTTGCAGTCTTGGCTGACTGTTCTGTCTACCAGTAGCTGGTGTTTTACGCCTCTGGTATTCTTGCCAATCCCTTTCTGTGCCCCGTATTATCCCATGTGCCTGTTCATCTTAGCCAATATGATGCCTGACAGGAGCTTCCATGTAGTACTGAGGCAGGTTATTGGTCGGTAGTTGGAGGGGACCGGTCCCTTCTTGGGGTCCTTGGGGATCAGGACCGTCCGACCTTCGGTTAGCCATTCCGGGTGTCTCTCATCAACTAGCAGCTGGTTCATTTGTGCTGCCAGACGCTCGTGGAGTGCAGTCAGCTTCTTCAGCCAGTAGGCGTGAACCATGTCGGGGCCTGGTGCTGTCCAACTCTTCATACTAGAGACCCTTGCTTGGATGTCTGCCACCGTGATGGTTACTGGACCCTGTTCAGGGAGGTTGCTATGGTCTGCCCTCAGATCCACTAGCCACTGAGCATTGCCGTTATGGGTTGCGTCCTTCTCCCATATGCTCTTCCAGTATTGCTCCGTCTCCAGCCTTGGTGGTGCTGTTCTCTTATTGTTCCCTTGCCACTGAGAGTACACCTTTGCTGGTTCTGTGGAGAACAGCTGGTTTCTTCTCCTGCCTTCTATCTCTCTGGTGTACCTCCTCAAGCGGCTGGCCAAGGCTGTGAGTCTTTGCTTGGCAGTTTCCAAGGCCTCAGGTATGGACAGCTTGCTGTATTTTTTATGCACCTTCTTTGTCGCACCTTTCTGCAACTCCGTTAGTTGGCTAACCTCCCTCCGTGCTACTTTGATCTTGCCCTCTAGCCTCCTTCTCCATGGAGGGTACTGCTCCTTGTGGCTGTTCAACTTATAGCCAAGCATCTCACTGATCACTGCTGCCGTATTGTAGATCAGCTTGTGGCTGTAGGTATCGTCCATAGTGCTGCATTAACATCATCTAGCAGACCTTCTGAGGGTAATTCACGTAATATTTTTTATGTTGTACCTCGTCAATCTCTAGCTGTGAGAGCAGTCCCTTCTTTCGAATGTTGGAACACTGAGCTACTAGTTGTTTCGCCGTCATTGTGGATGTTGGGTATCGAAGAATCCATAGGTCCCTCATCCTATTCATGTAACCCCTTCCGCCAGGGTTACTTGCGTAGTAGCATTCCAACAACGCCCTGTTTTTTTGTCTTGCCCACCGATGCCTGTCTCGCTCACGTCTGCGGTAACATCATAACCCACCAGGGGGCACCACTCCCATTTTGGCCATGACGCACAAAAGAACCATTTTGGTTTTAGCTTTAAAGGTTTCCTTGGCCCCGCCTCTCGCCATGTGGTAGCTGGGATAGCCTGATAGTTTTCAGCGTTGCTTCTAACCTGCTTAAATCACCACAAACACTTCTGCAGAACACACAACCTGCTAGAAAGATGGTTATGATCAGCTTCGAATGGATGAAAATAAGTTTTGAATATGCAATCTGTTGAGCCGTACATTGGTAAGACCACTGTTACCATGGGAACCTGCAAGCGTTCAGATAATCCAGAAGAGGCATGAGTGTGTTTTTTGACGTTATTACTATTTTTTTTTTTTTTTTATGACTTTATCTGCCGACAAACACTGCAGCACTGCCGATGCTGCAGCTAACAGAACACAGACAAGAGAACTGATTGGTTTGTTGTACTAATTATGTTCATGTACATAATAAGTTTTTTTAAGTCTTAATTTTGGTAAACAAAGTTTTTATCAATTAGACCTCAATTACACTCTTATACTTCTTGGAAGTCCACCACCTGGGACACACATATAGTTGGTACTTTATAATTAAAATTCTCAGCAGACGAGTCTGTTACATCACAAAAACCATTCAGATACACGTCCACACAGACCTGTGTCACATTGATCCGGGAGGACCCCAAATAGTTGCCTTTCCTTTCTGTTATTTATTGACCGGGCTAACTCAAAGAAAACTTGACTTGATCCACTATCCTTGTAGTGCATTCCTCCGCAAATGCAGCAGCACAGGATCTGTGTTAACCCAGCTGCTTAAACAAAGCCATTATCCTTCCACTTGATGGTCTCATACTGAGCATAGCAGGCAGGAAAACCTCGGCTTTCATCACACACAGAGCAGAGCTGTTATTGGAGAAGTCTATCCAAATGCGGCATTCTGACCGACCCGTGTTCGTTTCTGGTGAAATACAGATCTATTTTTATTGTACAACATTGCTTTACAGTAGATACGACACACTTTACTGAAGCACAAACTACATATTCAATCTGTAACAGCTCATTAGACAGAAAAACAAGGTCAGCAGAGAGCTGAAGGATTTCATTACAGAAACCAGGCTGTTATAGCATTAATCTACTGCCACACCAGCCTTTACTTTTAGGATTTTAGGATTTTTAAGAAATGCTGGAACCAGGCTGCAGGGATCTGCTCCCATTTAGCCCCAGGCTTATTTGTGAGTTCGGCCACTGATGCTACCTGATAAGGCCAGGCTTCTACCACAACACTGATTGTTTCAATGTTTTAAAATTTGTCTGAAAAAGGGTAACTACATTACCCACGGTGCACCTTGTTAGCTGACAGTTGTGTTCGGGTGGTAGTTGAACAACAGGTACATACTGGTACTGGTAAGTATAAAATCCAATCTTGACTTAAAAAGCTGAAACAGGTATCATGACAGTTTATGGGGTTTGATTTATTCAGCTCAGCTCTGTGTAGTTTGATTTTCAAAGTTTTCCCATGGTCAACCTTACATCACCCGACTTCATACAAGGTTTTAGACGGAGCTAATGTCTCTGGGGTTTGTTCTTCAGGAGCAAGCGGGGGAAATATTTTCCTCATGAACATCAAACGTCAAGGCGTTTCCTTGGTTGGCACAAAAGCTCTATCCCAAGCCATAACAACCCCCAGTCCCATTATGACAGCATGTGATGGTACTGTGCCCACTAAATCAGCCAATACAACATGGCAACCAACACAAGCAGAATGTATCATTAACATGCCCGTTTCAGACTGCATTTCATTTTGCCAATAAGAGTATGTTTAACTGCGCAGGTCTTCATGTGCGTCAGCACCTGGTTTTTATTTTAATGAATCTGACTGGAGCCTGAACCAGAGGTCACTTCCACTCTGCAGCAGAACAAAGCTGGAACATTGGCTCCACACATCAGAAAGATGGAACAAGGCTTTGTTGTTGTGAGAGACGAGGAGAATGTGTGCACGTGCACATATCCTTTTAATACACGTGCAAGGGCTCATACGCACGCACACACGCGCGCGCGCACACGCACAGAGGACGTTTCACACAAAGGCTTCAACATATAAAGAAAAACGTGTCAGTCTGCAGAAAGCACTCCCTCAGTGCTTCCTGTTTTAGTAGATTAGGTTTCAGAAATCACAAGCTGTATGCAGCAGTGGAGGTACATAATGACCTCATTGATGAGTTCTGGAAACATGTTGCTGTATATTAACATCTGTTTCCTTGGTTTGTCAGCATTTGCAGGCACTTGGCTCAAATTAATCAAATCCTGATGAGTCCTGAGCAGGTGAGAAGAAAACAGCAGGATGTGTCATGCAGTGAAGGCGTGATTAGACAGTTTCTCAGCTGAACTAAAACCAGTGATTCATTTCATGCCGATAACACCAAAACAGTTACATAAATAATGATGAAATAAATCCTAGCCGACTCCTGGAAGAGAAGGAATGGTGCACTCCCGTCCTTCACTGTCATCTCAGCATCCAAAAAATGTTCCTGCTGCAGACAGATGAGAACTTGAAGCAGGGACGGGGACAAAAACAGATCGAGTTACTGTCTTCACGGTACAGACGCCAAATATATTGCGAGTCAGCTGCCATCAGAGCTGAGATATCACCCTGTTAGATAATTGGGGCTTTTTTAGTGATGACAGCTTTTGCAGATTACTAAAATCTACACATTTGCTGATAACACGCTGATGACGTGTTCATTTTGCAAACTTAAACAAACAGTAGAGGATTAGGATAATCTTATTGATCTATGCTGCAGAAGAATTTCTTGTCACCCTCTTCAGGGATTCCAGAGGTCAGGGGTGGCTACTAAATGCTGGAACAAGCTAGCATGCTTTAGTTAAAGCCTTTCATACAAAGAACTGCTTCTCCCAAGTCAATCATCAGCTGTTTTCACTAGAGATGGACCGATCCGATATTACGTATCGGTATCGGTCCGATACTGACCTAAATTACTGGATCGGATATCGGAGAGAAATAAAAAATGTAATCCGATCCATTAAATATCAAAAAAGCACCTCAAAAAACTTGCGACATGGCGTAACTCGGCTCATAACCGTAGCACGTCGGAGCAGTGTGGTCACGTGATAGAGCGGCTGTGTGTATTTGTAGCCTGCTAGCAAACATTTTATCTCCGAGGAAGTTATCTCAGAGAGAAGTAAAGCAAGTGTGTAAGTTCATCTCTGAATGTTTGTAAAGCATTCCCGCGTTAAGCTTAACAACCGATATATAGAGCAACTGCCTCTTCTCTCTTCCTCCCTCTGCTACTTCAATCGTGAAACTGATCAATGATCAGCTGATCGGCTTTTCTGTCGCGAGTCCGTCTCTCTTCTTTGTTTTTGGCCCACTTTGCACCAGAAAGAGGAAACCAGCGGCTGAACAACAGCAGCACTATTAAGCTTGATAAGCTGTTGTTAGAATTTATTTAATATTACTTTCTAGACCAGGATCTTTTTCTACGCAGCTGACGGCTGGTAACTGTGCAGGGGCGGATCTAGCAAAGTTTAGCCAGGGGGGCCGATAGGGCATGAACAGGGAAAAGGGGCACAAAGACATACTTTTCTTTCTTATTCTCATTTAAAATATCTAGCTTTTAATTATTTAATAATTATCTGAATCTTACACCCAAAGTTTTAATCTGATGTAAAATGTATAGAAGTCCATTACTGTAGATAATAACTGTTAAGTCTAATATACCCTAGTAAGCTGTAGTACTTTTTCCTTTGGGAAAGTACCATCTGTGAATTCTGCAATTATGTTGAAGAAAGATGTTGAATCTATTTAATTATTCTTGAAAAATAATTTATTTCTGTGAATTTTTTTCACCCTGCATCAAATTAAAGTTGATTACATTGATTAAGCATCATGAGGAAGAGGGTGGTTCCCTATTTTCTTTTGCTGGGAGTTTGCAACCCTATTAGTTAGGTTGCTTAATATTTCTGCTAAGTACTCTTTAAAATACCAGAATAGGAAGGATGGTGCAGGTTTAACTTTATTAGATTGATCAGTGTTGCTGATCTATGAAATAGTTTGGGTGCAGTGTGTTTTGTTTTGTTTTTTTAAACATACAGGTATAACAGAATAGCTTTAGTGTTGTTGTTGTTTTTTAATTTGAGTATGAACTTATACAAAAAGCAGCAAGATATTAAAAAAACATTTTTGTTGATTAAAAAACACACTATATCGGATTCATATCGGTATCGGCAGATATCCAAATTTATGATATCGGTATCGGTATCGGACACAAAAAAGTGGTATCGTGCCATCTCTAGTTTTCACACATCAGGATGTTCATTAGAGTTAGGTCACTTGTCATAGCTTAATTCAGATATCCCCACACTGGTGGAACAAGTCACAGTACACAGATATTATTACTATTAAACTGTATAAACAGAAGTGAAGTATTATTTTTACGCTAGCTGACAAACTGCGTCATTGTCTGGAATAATTTATCTTAAGACATTAATAAAGTAATGATTGCAGCTGATCGGTGTAGCTACTGTAAGTTTGCATAAGCACAGAATGACACAGTTTTTGCTATTTTGGTTCTAAAAGCCAAAGAAAATAGTGCAGGTTGTTTTTGTTTGTTTTTTTTGTGGAGCCTTCCAAGGATCATCATTGTTTACTTTTACAAAATAACAGGATTTTAGTTCAAGTGCATGTCGGTGCTAGTCCATCCAATCCTCACTGAACTTGGAAAAAAAAACGACTGCTTCAACCTTTTACACACCTGGAAACTGAATTTTGTGTCCACTTGCGTCCTTTGTCTTACTTTTAACTGTGTATCTTTTACTATTAGTATAATTTTAAATACTCTACATTATGTCAACAACAGCTAGCCTTCAATAACATGTAATATGTTTGACATTATACGTGACCCAGTGCTGTTCTGGGATATTTAGACTTTTGTCTTATATTAACTTTTTAACATCTGTGATTTCCCACAAAGTAGTGTAGATTATTCCCGTGCATGAAGAACAAACTGGTCAGATGCCAACAGATTAGTCAAAACGAGTGCATGTCTAAAAAAAAGTTATACTGCTGCAAGAAAAACTGACAACCTTAGGTTCAAGATGTCACATTTTATAAACACCAGCCCTGTGTTTGCATCCTGTGAAGCTGATTATGTAATACCTACAGTAGCCTGCTAAAAAAGGTCAGCCTCGATTTAAGTCACTGGACTGTAGTAAGTCCTGCTACAGAGGCAGCAATGGAAGAACACTAGTTTTACACACAGAGGGGTGTGTGTGTACAAGTTTAGAAATCTTTGTCTAAACAAATTGGCATTACGTCAATTAGATTTGTCCTCACTAAGATATGAAAACAAATGTGTGTGTTTTTATTGAAGAAGATTCACCTGCAATAACAGAAATATGTCAGAATTAGTCTCCCTGCTTTATGTTTTGTATGTGACAAAAACATTTTTTAAGGTCTGTTACCTAAAATTATATTTAAAACAGCCCTCTTATCCAGACAACTCACTGGGGCTGCTGCTAACTGACGTCTAATTAATTCACCGTAATTACAAACATTAACTTCAGTGATTGATTGTTGTCAATATGCACAAGCCCTAAGGGGCAAATGAAAACCGAAGAGAACGGGGGTGCGTTACGGCTGCAAGCCTTCCAAGCAGACCGCAGGTTTGAAGGTGTCTGATACCTTTTCATGGCAGCAGATAAACCCGAGTGCAATCAATGAAATTTCCAACATAAAGGCTCTATTATAGTTATGTGTTCCAGTTCCAGGTGCTATAATCCTATATCTAATTAACATCCCATGCATGAAAAACGTTTATGGTTAAAGCAGACATTTGGAATTGTCACAATACAAAGAGCGCTAATAACATTAATTACAGCGTTGCTCCATCCAGGTAACTGCAACAACGTCGTTGTTATATGAGCCGACACAATGAAAAGAACTGCAGGAATTAGTGATTCACCGTTATGCAACAGTCAGACATGGTACAGGTCTTTCTGATCGATACTGGCCTACGGACTGAGATGAGAACTTTATGCATGGCTGTGCCTGTTTATCTATTATGTAACATCAGTTTTGTCAGCCATTTGAAAGCTAATCATTTTAATGAATAATTTTAAAAAAAGCATAAATTAAACACAAAAAAGTACAGATATTGGAGAATTTGTTGATTGAAAAACTGATTGCTGAAACTTGAAATAGTTCTTTAAGGAAAAACACCTTATGAAAAAGTGCTTGCCCTACTGTATCAAGTCAACATGCTTCATGATAACAAATGCTAGAAGAAACAGTCATCACTGCTTTATGCCAGCGTTCACTGAACAGTCAACCAATGCTGCAGTATTAAATGATTATGTATCATATGACAGGGCTGGATTAAATGTGACAACTCTTCGTTGTCCAAGCTTACATCTGCATGCTCCTTGTTTACTGGCTGCAGTCTTCCATAAAACAGTTAACGGGCAGAAATAGGCGGTTTCACAGTTCACATATGAAGAATTTTTAAATTGTTCTGGGACATGTGAGGTATTCAGCTATCCTCCCCTTCACTGCCCTGTACATTGTGAGGAGGGCTGATGGAAAATACAGGCCCTGAGAGCCTGGTAGCAGTAGGTCTGAGGTCTATTGATGCTGTGAGCGATGAAGTGCAGAGACGGCACACAATACAAGGGTTCTTGGTACAGAGGATAACAATGACCAGTCAGCCTTCAGTCACTACAGCTGAGCAGCTGACTACGACGGGGGAAATGGAAGAAATGTGTGTGTGTGTGTGTGGGGGGGGGGGGGGGTTAAAAAAGAGGTGTGAAGTGTCACAAGGGTTACTTGGTAGGAGGGAGGGAGCGGGCAGAAACATTGTGACATAAGCAGACACTAACAATAGAGAACAACAGAGCCACAGTAGGTACTACTGTGGTTGCTGTGGAGAGGTGGTGGGTGGAAGGGGTTAAGCCAACCTGCCAGTTATTATTAGAGAATAAAAGAACTGTCTGTACATCGTGTATTTCAGTCTTTTCTTCCTTCACACTGGAAGGCAGGTGTGTGGGTAACAGAGAGGAGGAGGGGGGGGTGCTTCAACTCATCAACCCATGTTGAGGAAAAACTTTAATTGTGAAGACAATCACCTCAGAGCACGCAGGCGAGGCACTGTCACATCTCACAATATCAACTCTGTTCACTGACACAGTCTGTTCTCGTTACAGGCCCATTCAGGCTGAACTGCATTTGCCCCGTGGTTAAGTGAAGGTCAGATCCTCTTTATACTCACTCGCGCCGACTCCCTTTTGATGCTGGAGGAAGAATGTGAAAACAAGCATCAACCTCTTCTCTCTCATGTAACCCGAAACAGACAGACAGCCAAGGTTTAGAAATACTCCTGAGGATGCCTTAGTCTTACCAGGGCTGCCCCCTTCAAAGTCACTGTTTCAAAGCAACAGTTAGGAATCCCCAATTCAACTCAAAAGATTAATTTATCAAGATGATAACATGCGTTGTGCACGTGGCTATCAGAAGAGAGAAGGCGAAACCTTAGGTAAAGTAATTCCCTGCTAGCTGAGCCCCTCTCTAAAAAAAACGCGGTCATGTGGGTGACCTCCTGTGGGTGATGCAGGCCCGGTGTTGACCTCTCTCTGTTGGTGTTTTTCCTGGATCATCATAATTGATGTTGGTCCAAGTACCACATCGCAAGTCAACAATCACATTACTGTGACGTCATGGTTTCCTGCAATCCGACACACATAACCTTAGCCCCTGTAACTTTATCACTAACCACGATAACGCTCCCAGCCCTGACCCTAGCTTCCCCTTTTGTGAGTTTTTTTGTCCTGAGTGGACATCAGCAGGGGTTTTTTTCTGCATTGTAAAACTATGACATCATAACAATGTGATTGGTTACTTGTAGTGCTAAACCTTAACCAATATTCATTATGAAGATTCAGGAACAACACCAATGCAGAGATATCAGTACACACTGAGATGTAACCCTTAACAACACACAGCTGCTGCAGTTATTCAACCAACCAAGAAATGCCTTTGCCCCTTCAATAACATGTTATTATGTCAAAATAAAGGAATTGGTATTTGAATCACTGAGGTGAACTGCAGAATCAGAGTCAACTGAACGGGGAGGTCCTAATTCTCAACCTTCTATAAGTAAGGCCCAGTTGAACTTGCCATTCGTGTGTTAAATGTTACTTTGACACATAACGCCCACCTAAAGGTTGTTGAAGATGCATGTTCCCCATGGCAACCGGTTGCCTAATTCAGCAGGATAATGCACTCCACCAAACTTGTCGTCCAAATTTGCCAGATCCCAACATTTATGGGACATTTCAGTAAATCCCCATGAGACAACACACAAGAGGACACAGGAGCAGCTACCAATGACATGCCTCGACTTTTCTGTTTTTATGTCACGGGGTTGAACGGTGTTAACCAGGTGGTTTTAATGATTGCGTATATCCTTTGGATGTTAGGTCTAACGTTTCCACAGAAGTGGATCTTGAGTGCTCATATTGTAGAAACCGATCAACAGTTAAACCACCCTAAAGAACGCCTTGCTAAACTATATGGACAAAGGTATTGGGCCAGACCTCCTAATGTGATTTCAGCCCCACTGCCACCAGTGTATAAAATAAAATACATTGTTGAAAAAATAGGTCATTCTAAAGAGCTCACTGAATTTAACATGGTGATGTAAGAATTCAGTCAGTTCATGAATTTTCTCCTCTCCTCGATATTTTACAGTCGACTGGAACTTATGCCCCCTGCTGGAGTGTGTGTATAAGGCATTTCTGCATTGGCTTCCATTGTTTAAACTTATGAGCTGTGGAATGATACTGTTTTGGTGACTGTCTGGTAAACAGACATAGCTCCAGTTCTATTCAATTCAATTCAATTTTATTTATATAGCGCCAAATCACAACAAAAGTTGCCTCAAGGCGCTTCATAGATACAGAGAAAAGCCCAACAATCATATGACCCCCTATGAGCAAGCACTTTGGCGACAGTGGGAAGGAAAAACTCCCTTTTAACAGGAAGAAACCTCCGGCAGAACCAGGCTCAGGGAGGGGCGGCCATCTGCTGCGACCGGTTGGGGTGAGAGAAGGAAGACAGGATAAAAGACATGCTGTGGAAGAGAGACAGAGATTAATAACAGATACGATTCAATACAGAGAGGTCTATTAACACATAGTGAGTGAGAAAGGTGACTGGAAAGGAAAAACTCAATGCATCATGGGAATCCCCCAGCAGCCTACATCTATTGCAGCATAACTAAGGGAGGATTCAGGGTCACCTGGTCCAGCCCTAACTATATGCTTTAGCAAAAAGGAAAGTTTTAAGCCTAATCTTAAAAGTAGAGATAGTGTCTGTCTCCCGAATCCAAACTGGAAGCTGGTTCCACAGAAGAGGGGCCTGAAAACTGAAGGCTCTCCCTCCCATTCTACTTTTAAATACTCTAGGAACAACAAGTAGGCCTGCAGAGCGGGAGCGAAGTGCTCTAATAGGGTGATATGGTACTACAAGGTCATTAAGATAAGATGGGGCCTGATTATTCAAGACCTTGTATGTGAGGAGCAGGATTTTGAATTCAATTCTGGATTTAACAGGAAGCCAATGAAGGGAAGCCAAAACAGGAGAAATATGCTCTCTCTTTCTAGTCCCTGTCAGTACTCTTGCTGACAGGGATGATGGATGCTTTGATTATAGATTTCATATTATCATATAGATTGCTATATTGCTATGTACCAGTGTAGTTTGGATTACTGTCATCTTTTTTAGTTTTAATTCTCTGGAACTTCACTCGTCATGGTGACTACCAGGAGCCAACAGGTACAGCATGAGGTACAAAAGCAGTTTTACTGCAAAGCTGCTCTGCTGCTATTCTAATTAAATGATCAACTCGCACATTCAATTTTTAACGAGAAACATAAAGTAGCACCTCTAGCTCTATATTTAGTATGCACTTAGGTTAAACAAGTATGCTATAGCATAGAGGTACTTGTTTATTCCTATTATTTTAAAACTAAATATACAGAAGTCGGATATCTAATAGATTAATTCCATACAAAAGACTAATACTATCAATAACAGATGCTTTTTACTAGGGCTGCCACGATTAGTCGACTAGTCACGATTACGTCGACTATCAAAATAATCGTTTGTGGCAGCCCTACTTTTTACACAAGGAAATTACAACAGCAGCAGGGCTCGCAAAATCCATCTCAGCCCTGCCCGTCAGGCTGTCATAGGAAGAAAAAATATGTCAATGCTTTTGGATTCTTTGGCAAACGTAGCTGTCAGTATGTGACATATTGAAATCGCGTTTGAATTTCCACTTGTTTTTTGCTTCACTTTCACTTTGCGATCGCGCAAACTGTGAATAGAGAGCGGCAGCTACTAACTGGTGAGTGACAGATTAATTGCGCACTAATTCCCCTGACATCGTCTTATCACTCATCAGCTTACTATTCAAATGTGACAAGTGAAATCTCCCGCAGCAAGCTTAAACATGTGATACAGGTTGATTGCGCAGAGAATCGCTGATCATTATGCAAGTGCCTGTGTAAAAGCAGATGGATTTACGCAGGTATTTTAGTTCTGCAGAGCCAAATAAGACAGGTCAGGGTGAAGAAGGGACAGCCAAAGAAAAGCCGATCACAAAACGGAAAAGATTTGACAAATCAGGCTATGAGGCAAAAATAAAAGCACAGCTTTTTTTGGTTTCATGGAAAAAAGAATTTCTGTGGCTGGAATATGACGAGCTAAATAACATAATGTTCTGCCGGGTGTGTCTTGAGTTTCCCTCGATTTCTGAGTCGACAAGCACCTTTGTTACTGGGACCAGTAATTTTAAGAAAGACCCCATTAGAACCCATGAGAAATGCAAGAAATGCATTATTGCTCAGTCTGCAGTATCTTTCCCAGAACAAACGCCAATTGCAAAAAAACTACTAAAAATAAACCAAGCACAACAAGAAGTCCAGAAGAAACGCAGAAGAAAAAGCTGTTTAGAACAGCGTGATGTTGCAAAGAGTGAATTACCTTTGGCAAAAATTTTGCAGTCTTTGCAAACAAAGCAAATGGCCTAAATCTTGGTTCCACTTACCTCTTACCCGTGACTTCAGTGGAAATGTCAGATTTAGGATCTGACACAGACTGATTCATGTTCTACACAGTTCTTACAAGTTCATAGAAATTTCTGTTCAATTAGAACCAAATATTTATATACAGTTGTTGTAATTTGTGTTTTAACAATTTTTTAAGTCAATCAAAAAATTGTCCTCTTTTTTTTCAGGCTACTTAAATTTATTTTGGGCTACCAAAAACTGAAGAGTGTCTGCCCGAAGGGCTACCAGAGATTTTGAAATTTTGCAAGCCCTGAGCAGTCTGCTGGTACAGCATGGTAGTGATTATCAGAGACCATGATCCCAGACTCACCAACACCTGCTCCACTTTTCCCCTCAGCCAAGTAGCCTAAGCCTTGACACATCCAGTCCCATTCACTAAGCCTTCTCTTACACAGTGCACAATGGCAGCTACTCACAATGTAATGAGGGGTCCTCAGGTATGAAAACATGGTCCGAAAGAAGAGAGACGAGTCCGGTCAGGGCTGGGCTGGGGTGGTCCTGAGCAGGTGTGTCGATGTGGCAAGTAGTAGCTACTGTAACAACCTGACTACATCCACACAGTCGTCACGGAGAACAGAAGAGGCCTCAGCGGCCGATTAAAGGGTCTTAAGAGATCTATTTAGGGCTCTGGTGCTAGCCTTAAATAGGAGGACTCATTAGCTGAATGACATGATCCTCTCAGAGACACACGGAAGGAGAGAGGGAGATGGATGTAAGGAGGAAGAGAGAAAGAAAATACAGAGCAAGATGAAGGAAATGGCAGAAAGAATCAGAAGGAACTGCTTGACAAGTGGCCGTACCATGGACAAAGGCTATAAAAAGGTCAGAGTTCACAACCTTAGGGTCATAAAATCTGGTTCACACGCTCCATTTAGAGTGACAGATGCTCCAGTGAATTCTGCACTGAAAACTGTTGTGAATCTACTCGCGACAAAAGCCAAAAACTAATCTCAGCACTTTCTGAGACACAACAAGAGCTCAACAAAAGCCATCGGAAAGCCATTCGCAAACAGGAAATAACATCCAACAAGCCGCAATCATCAAAATTGCCAAAACCCACCGCCATCGAGATTAGATTTTTGGCATTGTTGTAAGTCTGCCACCAGCTGTGTGTGAAAACAAAACAAAGTGATCACAGCTGATCCCAGTGCCCCCCTTTTTGTGTGTGGTTTCAGTCTGTGAATGGAAAGGTCAGCCAAAACAGACGAGGATGATGACAGATTAGAGTCACTACCTCGTTAGCCGGGCAGCAGATCGGTGGGAGGAGTACGTCGAGCACACATCACGGTTTTGTTTTAACGAGCCAGGTGACAGAAGGCATCAGTGCAAGTGTTTGGTGTGGGTGGAAATCCGAGAAAGGTGTCAAACTCATACCCTGCCTCTGCTGCAGTGCACAGGTGCGCACACACGTTCATAGACTCACCAAACACACAAATCTTTGGACTATAAAGGAGAAGATGTCGTTTACAAACTGGCCTGAAATGTACCTGAAACGATAATACTTTCTTCCTTATTTGATGTCACCTATTTATGTGAAAATAGGTGACATCATCAAGTACTGATGCAGTTAAATGGCTTTTTTCCTCTGTAATGGACGGGCTTAGTGCTACAGAAGCAGAGCATGTAGCAGAGGAACTTCATAGGCCACGGACGACGTTTGGGTCCCAGTTTACTTTGGCTGACAGCATTAATGCTCATTAAACAGTAATACAGTCAGCATAAACAAGCAGCACATCAAAACATCGAAGGTTTCCCAACCAGCTCCTTCTCAATGACATCTTTTCTGCTTCACACACCCATGTAAAGAGTTCTGCTTGTAGCAGAGTGCAATGAACAAGTTAAAAACAAACAAACTAGAGGGGCACTTGGAGAAAGCAATGTTAAAGCCTTAATGTGGATACAAGAAATGTGTGTGTGTGTGTGTGTGTGTGTGTGTGTGTGTGTGTGTGTGTTTTAGGGGTAGGATCTCTCTGTCTTTGTAGCAAAGCCAGGTTTACTTGAATACATATACTACTAAATACTTGAACAGCATTGTTTCTCAACTTGACTCCCGCTATATTAATGGTCACCCAAGTGCATTTTGTAACTCATTTCACCATTTAATATTTTCCATCCTCAGATAATCCCCACGCTCTTATTTTGAAACTTCAGGTGCTTCTTACCAGCCAAGCTTTGACTTTACATGTCACATTCTCTACACGGCAGTTTGATTCTGTGCTGACCCTTCATGTCACACAGCTGCTTCTCCACACAGTCTCTCGTGGACTCCAGCTCCAAACCTGTGGATCGCGGCTAACAACAGTACTTATTACCCAGAGCACTGCTCTGCCTTATTTGATCCTGCAGTTCAGGTGGAAATGACAGGAAAGATAGTCTGTTACAGATGTGGTATTTATTGTTCAAAAGTAATTATTTTGTCATTTTTTGGGATTCAGTAAAGTGCATGTGCCGCTCTTTTTGCATGTGTGGGCCCGCTCATGAACTCATTACCTGCAGCTGTACAGGAAAACTTATTTCTATCCTTTCACACGTTGAAAACTCCAAAAGTGCTTTACTTCCAATCGAGACTGGTCTGATTAAACTTTTCACTATGTTGTTTGTATTTCTTCGCTAGCCTGATATATCATACTTGAGTTTTTATTCTGACCAAAGACTCAATACAGACAAATACAGAGTTCAACTTGAGCTGTTATTTTTACGTTTCTATGTTAGTTCTTGCTTTATTTCTTTTTTAGAGAAGGCTCGTGGCAGAGACAAAGGGAAGCTTGTCTATCTGTGCTCAGACACAAGATGACTCATTAGTGGAAAGAACAGAGTGGGAGCGCCTTGGAGCCGCCGAGCACGCAGGTTCCGGTGCATCACGGTACTAACCCCAGTGAATCAGGTTAATTGAAAATCAAACGTACAGCGAGGAGTGCTTTTATCTCACAACAGCATTACAGGCAAAATATGAAATGGGATGGCAAGCTGCGTGAGTTGTGAGTCAGTGTGTATCTCCATCTCAGTGTGGGGGATTGTGTTTGCACCATGCATATGCATTAGTGTTTTCATGTAGCTGATTTCTAATGCTCCAGATTTAATGATCCTCCTCTCCAGAATGTGACCCAGATAAACGCCACCCTGCCGCCCTTGAGGTTCAAATAGAATAATTCCACACATCTCCCTCTCTCTCTCTCCTTCTGTGTATCACCCTGTAGCCGTCTTTGGAGTGCTATAGGGTGTGAGGGGTGCGAGAATGTGCGTGCGTGCATTTCATCATGTGAACTGAATTATTAAGGCCCCTGGTTGCGATCACACTCTGCAGAAAGCTGACACAAACCATGATGAAGCTGAGTGCCAAGTGGTACCACTTCACCAGGAAACAGCCAACCACAAGGGAAATGGAAACTTCCTCCAAGAAAACAACCTCAAACCAGCAATCTGTAGTAAATCCAACTCACGCACAAACACAGGCAGGCAAACAGGAAGTGCAGGTTGTGCTTCGACAGCTTTCCTTAAATTGAAGGTTCTGAATATTTAATGAGAGTTTGAACAAGCTACACCACACAGGCTCTGATATATATCAACATAATGAAAATGTCTTGTTGCCATGTTGGGTTTTGTTGTAGCTGCTGAGTAAAAAAACCTGAAAGGCAACCCAGGATGTGCAGGATATTCAGGTGTACCTGATACTCTCATAGGACAAGCAATGCAAAATATCATGGCATGACAAATACAGCAGCAGCAACATGTATAGAGCAGTGAGGGCGAGCGCTAAAAGAGGAGGGACAAAAGGTGAAAAAAAAAGAGCTAGGATGGGGGGGGATGAGGTGGTTTGGGACCGGCAGACAGTAACAGCACATCTGGGCTGGGAGAGGCTGACGGCCGGGACCCCCCACAGAGCTGAGTGCTGCACTCGCAGCTCGTCTACAATAAGGAAATGGAATTACCTTAGCAGAGCGAGAAAAAACAGCCCAGAGCACAGCAGGTGGTTTGGACAACTCATTCTGCTTAAGGCAGAGAATAGGAGGGGAGAAAAAACAGTTACTATATTTACAACTCTGATTTTTATTCGTTTAGTCCTCATAAACAATCATCTAAAATATGCAAAGAGTTCACAAATGAATCTTGCTGAATTAAAAAGGGAAAGGGAATAGGATAATGATCAATACTATAGAGATACATGCACAAATACTTCTGTGTATTTTCATTACAGAAGTGTTGATTTTCTTCAATCTGAAAATGTCTCCTATAGATATTTTAATCCACTAAAGGGTCACAAAATATCTGAAGTCTGAAAGTTATGTCTTCACTTTGCATTGTTTCTTTATGTGATCAAAGGTTTGGGCGACTGGAGGAAGATGTTAGCCATCACTGACTGAGTCAATTAGCGATTAGCTTTTTATTCCTTCATTTTAGTGATTTTGTAACAGTTGTATGAAAATCCTCAAATGTCTCCACAATGTGAACTTATAATGAGCTTCGAAAACTGGCCAATAGTTATCATTCTTTAAGAAACGATGGTATTCTGGATCATAGTAGCAAATTATTATTTTCAGTAATCCTAATCTAGATTATCAGAACCACAGTTCATCAATTTAAACACCATGCCTTTAAATGTCCTGTCATTATTTCTATTAAACAAATAAAAAACAAAGACTTTGACGTGGTGGACATGGCTAACTGGTGGTTGGGTAGGCCCAGTAAGGCTAGCAGAGGCAGGTGCCGGACAGCCATCCAATACAAAAGCAGTCCAGCTTTACTGATCCTTGGAGAGCCACAGACTAAGACAGCTACAGGCAACATTTGATGAGCCTTCTATAGTTTAACCTGTGGGGGGCCTTATATGACTTAATTTCCAGATAGATCCTCTAATTTATGAGCTTATGAATCAGTTCATGCTGTACAAACGACAGTTCAAACAAATTTGGGGAGAAAAGAGACAATTACTTTATTTATTTACAAATATATTTCTAATATTTACCTTAAGTCATGTGGAAATTCACATAAAAAAAAACACTGATGGCTTTCCACTGGACAGAAAACCCATTGATAACTAATCATTTCGTTATCTACAGATTTGCTGTGTAAATAAATTCTTCAAAATGTTCATTTTCAAAGCCACATTGTTCTTGTCAAGCTATCAACGTCACCAGAGATTAATTGTTCAATCTGTGACCTTAGTCGCAGTGAAACAGTGGTTCGATGTATTGATTGGTCATTTGGAAGAAGCTGAGCTGACGATGTTTTATCACAGAAGAATGTCACACATTTGGTTACAGCTACTCGAACGTGAGGACAGGGTTGTTTTTGCTCTTCCACCAACATCAGCTGAATCCCACTGGTTTCTTGACATAAGTAGAAGACTTTGCTTTGGGCTCTGGTGAAAGGGCAGCGTCACTGTAGATTAGTTAATAATGATTTACCACAGCCTTTAGTGACAGGGCCAAGGAAAGTGGGCTACTAGGCTATACATACAATTAAAAGGGCACATTTAAATCTCCAGCCTCTCTACCCCACTCTACCCACTGGCCTACATAAAATGACTCAGGGTGTTCAGCTGTGTGTGTGTGTGTGTGTGTGTGCGTGTGTGTGTGTGTGTGTGTGTGTGTGTGTGTGTGTGTGTATACACTGACAGAAAGATGCATTGTGTCACAGGTTATGGGTCAGGCAGCCCACAATCTGGACTCTGCCAAGCAGCCGGCCCTCCCCTCTTTGTGCCCCCGTCCCGGGGTATATCCAGCCAGAGAAAAGTTCCAGCACGGGAGCAGCCACTGTAAAAGCCATTGTTGCGTACAGTCTCTGCCAGAGAGAGGGCTGCCTTGTCATCTATACTGCCTGGTCACATGTTTGGGGTCTTTAGAAAAGTGACTTGCATCATCAGCTAGCCACTGGTCTGCATGTGACACAGAAAACATGACTACACACTGAACTATGCACTGCTTGCCACCTCCTGAGTTACACGTCAACATATTCTTGGCAGTGTGGCGCTCACATGCTGTTAGACTTGTATTCCTCTCATATTTGACAGAATCCCACTACCCATATTTAGGTTAGAAAATAAGAATTTATTAAATAAACAAAAAAATCTGGTTTAAAATGGTGGATTTTCATTATTCTCGGTAGGAAAAAATTATGTAAAATACAGAATATAATCATGCTACACTAAAGCACAAGGGAAAAACCAACTATCACATGTACACGCTTTCATGGGCTCCAATATCTTTTAACAGATAAGCTTGTTCTCCTTTGTCCTCTGGTTGACCCACATAAAGGTCTTGGTTGGGTAATTGGCTGTCACAGAGCTGCTTCTGTAGAAAGCAATTCAATTTCCACTGGGCGAGTTTGACCACATTATCGAGAATGCCGCCATTGTTTTTGTCAAGCCAGCAATGGCACGTAAAGGCAGTTCAGACCCGTGGGCCTTGAACAGAACGTGTACCGGGCAGCGCAGAAACTGGGGCAGTTGGTAACCCTGAGCCATGAGGTGGTCCCCTCCTGCTGAGTGGTGCTGACAGCAATCTGGAACGTGGCTGTCACTAGGTTGGATGGCATTTACGATCAGGGTCAGTGGGTTTGCTTCAAAGGAACAAAGGGGCATTGGAAATGGGACCAGATGAACCAATGGGATGGTTCAGAACGGAGAGGCGTTAACACTGCCTGTTAAGAACAAGAATGGATCAGTTGCCCAAAATGTAATCTTGATCCGTCAGCTATTTATTGGGGTTTTTACATGTATTTATAGTCACACTTGGACTATAAACTATGACTGGTGCGTAGAACTGAAAATATTAACCTGCATATTCATTGGTCATTATCCAGACATCTGCTGGTTACATTGGAAGCCCCAGAACATTGGTCTTTGCCCCATAACGGTATCATCTGATACCTTTGTAGCCCCTTTTAATCAAAAATAAATGTATTAAGGAGTCCTGACAGTAAAGGTTGTTTGCTCAGCATGACGGTTTGGATCAGTTTTAGCTGAATAAAAAATACCAACAATCTGCAACAACTGCTGTAGCCCTGGTTCCTTTTTGTTATCCTCCATCCAAACTATGGGATGCATCAGGATTCTGACAATTCTAAAAGGTGAACTAAACGTAATTAAACTAACATATTTAAAGCAAACTGGTGTTTCTGTGATTGGCTTTCCAACACCCTCATCCTTAAACACTGTCTCATACACAGCATGCTTAACATATCTAAAGCGCTGCAACCTAGTAACCAGTGGAGTGGGTGCTATCTGCCCAGAATATGTCACCATGGTTGCAAACGCCCACTCATTTTAGATCAATAGATGCTCAAGAGCCTGGGGACTGGCTGGCAGATCAACAACAAACATTTTTACTGACCACCAGGAGGGGGTCCTGGCCCGGGCCACCGAGCACTCACATAAACCCCAACTCTAAGAAAGGCAGATTACCTTTCAGTTACCACTGAGGGTTTTTAGTGACACCCCAAAAATAAGGAGAGTGAATTTGTGAATTAAGCGACAAAAAAGACATGGAAGTAAACAGCAAGCACTCTCGCATCTACCAGGCCATCAGTATGGCACACTTGGCATTTGGATAAGGTGGGGTTTTGTGATTTGCCACGCCACAGTGAGGGTCAAGATAAGCACATTGTTCAACAACATGTTGTGTGGGATGAACAGGAGTTTGGAGGGAGGGGTTTAACCCAGGAATGTACCGTACACAACCCCCTTAATCCAGATATGTAAGAAGATTGCATTCTAGTATGTGTATGTGTGTAGAGCAGTGTGCCTAGGCTGACCAGTAAAGCCCCTCTGTCTCACAGTTGCCAGTGCAGGAAGCTTAGCCATTGAAGCCTATAACACTTTTCAGACGATTATGGCACTCCAGCACGGTCCATCTCTAGGTTAATCCACTCAAAACAATGTTCCAGTAGTAGCACTTTTCAGAGAAAACAAAAAATACACTCAGGCTTTATGTGCCATATATGTTGAATTATACACAAGCTGATTCCCTGATGCATACAAACATGAGACTGTAATACAGAAAGTACACCAGAGGGAAGTGAATCACTGGACTCAGACAACTGACCTTTGTCACGGGGCTGCTTTCAGGATTTTATTTGTTTACTTAGTCAAGACTTAGTTTTTCCAATTTAATCTAGAAAATGAAAGATGAAACAAATTCAAAAATAAAATATTAGTCCTGATCTGTCTAGACACTTCCAGACCTTCACAACACCTAAAAATCTATCAGAGATAGACATAAAAAAAAAGAAGCAAAGAAAATAAATACAGCAAATATCTCTAACCACCATCCTGTGCTGAAGTGCCAAGAACTGCCGCTCCTCTAAATGCCAGCATTAAACAACTTAATTACAGCCAAAACACAAAAGTGGTCTTGGCCAGTATGGATAATTTCTTACAATAAAATGATTGCACCTCAGGTAATTTATTTTAACGCATCTGCTTGAACTATGAGAATATTGCAGTTTAGGGGCTGCTTCGATTAACCGTGTGTTGTAGCAGGCAGCTGCTGATTTGGTTCATTTGAAGCGCTGAACTGGAAAACTTGACTGTGTTTAATGAGATCGTTTAGCAAATAATATGGCCTCCTGTATGGTACAGAGCTTCCAAGAAGTTTGTGATTCAGGTTTGGTGAGTGGAATTCTAGTGTTTAAGAGCCTGTTATTCTGTACTGATCAGCAGGTATGCGTCTCTGGGCATTACTAGCTCCATAAATGCTTATGCTGAGGTTAATGGGTGACACCCTGTGGCTAATGTTTATATCTTATGATCAGCATATGCCAAAAAGAACTGCTGGCTGATGGCCTTTTACTGTGGAAACAAGAAGAATTTAACTCTATTAGTGGTTTCAGTCACATCCCACAGCTAGGGATCAGCAATACAGAAAGAGAGAAAAAAATCATAGCATGCCAAAATTTCAGATCAAAATTTAGATCAAATCATCTTTCTATCAAGCTTAAAAGTTTGAAAGTATTGGGAAAGAACCCCACAAAAACAAACAAAAAACCTTTTCTATATATCAAACAAGTTCAAGAAGCTTTGTACACAAAGAAGAACATTAACTGACATATTAACTCAGTTGTGGTACCCTTATGCTCCAAAAAAGGTAAATCAAATAAAAAAATTTTAGAAAGCACATGAAGTGCAATACTGTCTCTGAGTGAATCTAATCTATGGATGTACAACCACAAACCTGATATATATGACACATATAGGGCCAAGTACTTTAAACAGATGCTTAAATCCAATATATTCAACTATGCTAACTGGCACCATGCAAAGTTACCTGTTGCATTTGTGATATTACTGTGTCTCTTCAGTTTCTGTTGAATGGTATGCTGCAAGAACTGTCGTTACGTTGTGTGTGCATTGGGTTGTGCAGGCCACCCAAAGCAGTGTCTACTTCTCTGTCTGTCCTTCTCTTTTGAGGCTTGGCTTGTTTCCTTTCCCTGTGTCAACCTAATTCTCAACTATTCTCATCGTCACTGGCCTTTAGGATGACTTCTATTGACTGTATATTGACCGTGTCTCATGTATGCATTGATGAAAAGCTTATAATTTTTTTTTTTCCCATTTTATCGACCGGCTATAACCACAGCCAGTGTGAGAAACAACATTAACCCTTTAAGACCTACCATAGAACCAAGGCCGCCAGAGCTTACTTTATATTTTTACATGTTGTAGTGCCATTTTTGGGAGCATTTCAAGTTGCTATACATCAATACAACTGTTATAGCCCATATTTTAATAATATGTATGCATTAAGTCCATAGTAATTACAGAAATTGCAAAAAAGTGCAATAAACTACAAAAAAATTTAAAATTGTTTTGTTTTTTTACATATATTTCTACTTGGAGAAATTTAAGAGGTTTATCCCTCAAAACTTTAAATACAAAAAAGTTGCAAAAAATAGTTTACAACAACAGGAAATTTATTTTGAGTGTCTTCATAGTTTTATTTTTGAGATACACCAATTTTTATATACTGCAGGAAAAACAAAAAAACAATCCTATGATGCAAATTTGCAAAGAAAACAGCATGTGCATCAAAATAAACTATTTTAAGCAGTGCAATTTGAGTTCTAAGCATCCCAGCAACTTTTCAGGAAAGCATAAAGTCAAACATGACTTATAAAAACACCAGTATAGGCTTTTAAGGCCTACAAGTAAAAAACTACATTGTTCCGCGAAAATGACGTCACTTCCAGTGCCGGGCAGGTAATGACGGACATGCGTACGTTCGCGCTGATGTCTGTTTCAATGTGGGAAGTGTTACAAACAGCTGATCGGATCAGCAAAGCGTGTTTCTGGAATATTATGTTTTTGTTCCTGCATGCACTTTTTATGCAATATTTGCAAAGCTATATGTGGAAGGAAACCTTGACCTAGGACAAGCTGATGGCATAAGATGTAAGTACAACTCCTCCGGTTTCATATGCAAAAAAATTACAATTATTGCGCTAGCTTACACGGTTCCGGTTCTACAGGGATTTAAAAATAGTTACGCAAAACGGAGCATGCCCGCTCTGACCGGCTTTAAAGGGTTAAAGAAAAACAGCATGAGAAGGGAAAGAAGAGATGTTTGATCAGATAACTAAATGTGTTGTTACGGAGAAACTGACATAAAGAGAGCAGAAAAATATTCCTGATTTCTCTGTTCTGTTTTTGTATATTTCTCACACTTAAATGTTTCCGGTCATCAAACTAATTTTAATGTTAGACAAAGATAAACCAACTAAATACAAAAGGCAGTTTTTAAAAGATAATTTGTTTTTTAAGGGGGTAGAAAAAAAAGCAAGGCCCTGTGTGAAAAAGTAAATACCCTCTAAATCTAATAACTGGTTGTATCACCCTTGGCACCAAAAACTGCAATCAAGCATTTGAGCAATGAGTGCTTCACATCACTCTGCTTTAGTCTACCCTTCTTTGCTGTATTGCTTTAACTGAGCCACACCGGAGGCTTTGAGCATGAGCGTCCAGTATAAAGTCATGTCAAGGCATCTCAATCAGATTTAAGCCCAGACTTTGATTTGGCTGAACCCGGGAAGGTTCAGCACTGTTGCAAGTTTTTCTCCATTTGGGGATAATGGCTGTCAAACCCTTAGAAATGGCACTGTAACCTTTTCCAGACTGATAGATGGCATGACTTTGTTTCTCCGCTGTTTCTTTAGATGGTGGCATGATGTGCTGCGTTTCACGTCCTTTTAGCTTGCTTCACTTTGTCAGACAGTTCCTGTTTTAGCGAATTTCTTGATTCAGCAGGTCTGATCGTAGCTAACGAAACAAACTGAGCTTTCGATAAGGTGTGGTTAATCACAGATAATTTATGATTTAACAAGGTGTGTGTGTGTGTGTGTGTCTTTTCCTTTAACAATTGAAATCACCACTTTGAAAGATTAGTCAAATCTTGAGTAAATACAAACTAATCTTAGACTAATACTATTTTCTGATGCTGTGTATGTTTATAGTTTTTCACAACACTAGCTCTGAGCCCAGTGAGAAAGACTTTGCCTTTAATGCTCCTTCATAAAAGTATTTGCCACAAGCTGTTTTGCATCGTGTAGAGTTAATCTGAATTAATTTAAAGAAGTTTTAAAAGGGGTGTGCGAGGCAGGGTAATGCACTATGTCACTGGTTCCAACAATCCCCAACACTTGGCTGTTTTGCTCCCATTCAGCTAATGCTTACCTGACCAAGGTCCATCACCAAGGTCATGCTTCAAACAGCAAAGGAGGGGAGCAGAAAATAAGGGAAAGAAGGTGATCATGATTCTAAAGGTTCCACAGACCCTTTTCTTTAATGTTGCAAAGCTTCTCAGATGAACTATGAACAGGATTTTGTCTCCACTCCTACACTTTAAACACGAGCCAGTCTATACGTTTATGACGGAAATCAACGAGCTGTCACTCAGTTATAAACAGGGGTGCACATAAGTGGTCCGGTGCGCATTCGCTGTTAAAATAAAAGACGCGCACCAGATAAGAAGTTGCAACGCGCGTTTGCGTACATATAAAGGCACTGTTTTTGTCCGCTAGAGTGGGATTTTCACAGCATATTTTGCACCACATCTCTGTGCGTTCATCATTTGTTTGAAGCCAGCTCACCTCCTGCAACCACTTTTCCGAGAATACGCGCTTCTTTTGCGGTTCGGACTCCTTCTGACATTTCTTTGGAGGTGGAGGAACACCTGCTTAAAGGAGCTTGCTTCTTGACATCTTTAAGAGTTCTAAACAAATGTCTGTCCTCCTCCAGAAAATCTTATGTACGCAAACGCGTGTTGCAACTTCTTATCTGGTGCGCGTCTTTTATTTTGACAGCGAATGCGCACCGGACCACTTATGTGCACCCCTGTTTATAAAAAGAGCTGATCAGCCCAGCCAACAGCACTGCAGAGCCAGCAGAGCATAGAGGGAGCACTGAGACATCCGTTACTGCAGACATATCCATTTCATTAATGGACACCGGGAGTGCCTCTCTGCCAATCAAATGCAAGGGCACTGAAAGGCTCCTGGCCTTGGAAGGTTCTTCCATGTGTTAAAGAGAACTCTGATCACCATCCTAGCGCCTATATTTTATCAGTAAGCTATTTCTGGTCAGCTTTGAGGGAACGTACAGACACACATACTGTATCCCCTTAAGGCAGGGTTTGGTTGGAGGATTCCCCACTGAGCTGAAAGCCCATCTGAGAGCAATTATAGGACTTGTGCTGAGGCTGTGTTAAAATTGGATTTACTGTTTGGTTACAGAGCTGTAAAGCTGGCAGAAGGATCCGGACTGATCCACAGCGGTATAGTGTGTCCACTCCCTGTGTATCCCCTTTGTTTTTCCCTCTGTAGCATCTCTGTTCGGTGACAGCTGCTCGTGGAAAGTTCTGGGGACAAAAACAGTTTCTGGAAAGTTGGTTCAGGGGTAAACGACTATCTGGGCCACGCATGCTCGACCGCGAGCCTAAAAATGACCTACACGAACAGAAAGGATTACACAACCACTGCAGAGCTGGTTCAACTAATGCCTATAACCTCAGTGCCAAAAAAATCAACACTGTAGCACTTCTTTGTGCTACTGAGTTTTATTTATTTTTAGGTCAACTAGTGCTAGGCTTCATGCCCAATAATTTGACTAATAATATTCTGGCAGTCTGACAGAATGTGAAACATAAAGAAAATATAATTACACATATAATAGACTATTTTTTGTAAGCTTCTGATGTATCTCTCTTCATCGTTCATATGACATTTAAATGTGACAAACGGTGTTTTCATCCCAATGAAACACCAATAAAAGACATTTAGATTATTTCTTGCATACTTTGTCTCCACAAAAGGATTCTGTTTTGTATTTCTAGGTACTCCTGCAGCACTCTGTAGTGTGTTAGGTCAAACAGCAACTGTACCAGCCCACAGCAACAACTCTACACCTTTCCATGCGCCTGTACACTCCACCAGATGATGTGACAGACCAATTCCATTCTCCTTTTAACAGTAATGACCTCTGGCAAGACAGCCGCCAGCAGAACAATTTCGGCGTTGATCGATTCACTGCTCATACTTTGTCTCTTTGGCAGCTGCATTAAGTAATTAATGATAGCAGCAGCATATGACGAAGACAATGCGTGCCCCTCGATGCCTCGAGACTCCTACGCTCTGATGCTTTCACCAGTCCTCCCACTCGCTGGCAACCAGCTCCCAGCTGCAGGTCTCCTGAGGAAAACACTGAGAGCAGAGAGACACAGCAGATGGCTCTCAAATATTGTCTTTGATCTGCAGGAAATTGCTGCAGTGTTGCGCTAAATCGCTGAGAAATACAAGCTGTTACACTCAAAGACAGAGTGCAACAAGTCAAAGAGCAGCCAGAACCCAGGGAAGAGGGCGAGAGCGCCGCAAGAGTTTTTTATAACACACTGATTAGTCCAAACTCTGACTTTACATGCAACGCCATTACCTGCCAAGTTGTGCATTTTGGATAGAAAAGCTGTTAAAGAAACAGTTTTTGAATTGTAAACATTAGAAGCATGGTGACGTGATTTCAAAACTCAGTCTTTATGCAGGCGAAACTAGCGTGGGCGAAGAAAAACAAACAAAATGCCAAGAACAGTGGGATAATGATGGTGCTTCACTTCAGCGCTGCGCTGACTGTGATCCCTCAAGGTGAAAGTACAAACCTCAAACACAGATGCAAAACACTGCAAATTCTAGCACTCTATTAGTCTGTTACTTAACACTAATTAGCAGATAAATGTGTCTGTGCACTGCTCCGGCACGGTTTATTAATGTAGCCTGCTAACCTTGGGTGATAACAGATGCAGCAGTTTTGAACACGCTGGTCACTTAACAGCATATGTTATTTATTTAGAGACTGAAATATTCAGTATACTTAACAATGGTTTTATTTAGGTTGATTTGTCCACTTTAAAACAAAAATAACACCAATTAGGTAATTTAGCCTCCTTTTCTGCAACAAGCAACTGTGTGCTGCCAGATACAGTTTTTATCATCAACACAGAAAGTGCAGTATTTGTGAGATTCTTAAGAATAGCTTGACCTGACCACTCATCCACACCAAGAGGCGGCTGGAGGGTGTAAAGGACTAGCAGCTGTTCAAAAGGCTCTGGACACAGCGAGAATCAGTTATGTAACTACGCACTGAGAGCCCAGTGCCCCGAGCATCATCACTTGTGTGCAAACAGACCTCTGTGGAAAACACAGCAGAGGGGGAGCTGGCAAAGTTACTTTCTAAATAAATCCTACACTAGAACACCCACACGTGCCCAGCACCATATCAAACACACAAGCGTACACACAGCAGTTGGTGCTGTCGGTCTGAGTGTTTCCAGGTGAAATGCCACAGGCAGAAGGGAATGAGGTTTCCACATTGATTACAAACAACAGTGAAGGGGAGGGAGAAAGCATGGACAGGGAACGATCCAGAGGGGGAGAGAAGACCAGAGGAAGGCAGCTTGAGAAAAATAATTTAGCCGAGTTATGAAAAGCAGCCCAGATAGGTGTTCTTCTTACCTTTTCTGGGTACATGCTGTCCCCGTGCATCAAGCTACAGCAGTGAGCCGGGCTCAGAGAGAGAGAGAGACACGTTGAGTGACAGGCGAGGGACTGGCTAAACCACAGAGAGCTGCGGAGCAAGGACGAGCAGAGCGAGATAGCCGGAGTGAGCAAATTAAACAGGTGATGTACCCCCGTCATCCACTACATGAATAGGCAGCACGCTGCCTCACAGGCTGACAGGCAGAGCAGCTTTAGGGATGCTGGATACGAAGAACTGCAACTAAAAAGGGAGACAGAAGAGAGGCCAAGGCTTCGGTCTCTTCTGTGTCAGCTCTGTTCTTCAGTGACATGCGGCTTACTTACATGTCAAGTTTACACTCATTACCTCATCTTGGAAGAACACGAGGTAATGAAGACAAGTAATGACCGATGGATTTTAAACACTAACCAACCTGTCACTCTCACTTGAAGGAGAAGTTGCCGCCTAACCAATGCAAAACCAATGTTAAATGATTATAAACTACATAACCTGCTTTTTCCCAATAACTGAGCAGATGTAGAATATTATGGTTTTCTAGGAAATCACTACAGGACAGCAACCCTATTAGCTTGTGGCACAATAACATGTTCTCTTCCAGAGCACTTCTTTGTTACTGAAATGCCTAAGGTCACATGGAGTATGTATGCATTTCAGTAACAAAGAAGTTGTTACTTCTGGTTGTGCTCGGTTTTGTTTATGCCAACTGCAAATGAGGAAACAAGCATTGACAGAACTTCTGCAGATTAATATAAAGGGATTTGTGCATACACTGCAGCCTTCACCTGTTCTACACCATAACTGATAGATGGGCATCTGAGAGCAAACATGCAATGTAGTCAAAGAAGATATCAAATGATCTCCAACCTAGTACATGGTCTGTGTGTTGTCTGATTGTGCCAGTTTCCCCCTCAATCTTTAGCTGGCTAATAGGAGTGATTATTGGAAGTGCGAGCTGAACATCGGGGGAAAAGCCTCTAAAAGTGTGCACTTCTTTTGGGGACCACCAAGTGAGTAGTCACCCTTAGGGTATCCCCAGAACTGTTTGGGCTGAAAACTCCTGATGTCCTGACATGTCCGTGTCAGTTCTCAGTTATCCAGGTCATAGTTTTAGGAGCTTGGGGAAAAAAAGGCGTCTGGACTTCTTTTTGTGAAGATATTTCAACTCTAATCCAACGGCTTCCTCCATTCAAAAGACAAAAGGTGGAGAGGGCCAGGTATTTAACCCCTAGTGGGGGTTGTCTCTTGGCCTCTTAGACGAGAGGAGGAACCTCTTCACAAGTTCAGCTGCCTTCTTTTTTCACGCTCTTAAGATTAACGTCTGAACCTGTTTTTTAGGAGCGCATGTGCGAGCAGCTTACGCCCTCCAATGCCATCGTTCCTCTGTTCTGAAGTGAGCGGTTTCCGTCATATTTCTTGCCTGTTTTCAGAACAAAATGACTGGGTGTGCATCAGAAGTTAGTGCGGATAATGTCTGCCTATGTAGCTTACTAGTGCTACCCTTGAAAAAGCTGGGAACCTTATCTTGTGGTCAACAAACCACATCTTTATCGATATGTGTGAAGGTGTTAAAACTCGTCATTAAGGGTACTAGGTGAGGTCATCAAATGTCGTCTTTATTGGGGAAGAAGAAGAAGTAAACTGGTGTGACACTTTATGACAGATTGGTCTCTCTGGCTGCTTTCATGTGAACGCACACTGTGACTTGATATGAAATCTTCTTATATCAAAACATTAATAAAGGAAAAATGGAAAGCAAACAATCCCCCATAACAGCAAGCCTTAATATCAGCTATTGTGGGTTTCTTAAAGCCTTGTTGCTTGGAGCTTGTGGATATAATCCTCATGCGCATGCGTCACAGAGGCATGCATCGGGATGGATGTGGAGGAAGAAATAAATAGAAACATCAGAAACATCAATAGAAAAATCTCATATCCCGATATAAGGCATTTATCGTCCCGACAACGATATATAATGACAAAAATTTTACATTTTCTGTAAATTCTGTTAATCTCGGGCAACTTGACTTGCGTGAAGTGTTTTCAGCTGGGCGTTGTGTACCTGGAGTCGAGTGTTACATAAGTTGAAACGGCCTCAATTTTCTTTGTGAGTATTTATTACACGACGTGCTGCGGGGAAAAGCCTGTTCTAAGCTTTTTCTTCTTCTTTTTTAGCACCTGACGACTCTTTTTAGCTTCTCATGCGTAAACACTCTGCATTCTATTTCACTTGATTCAGTTTATTTTGAAAAATCTCAACAGGCTCTTCAGCTTTATTGTGAAAGGTTTATGTGGAAAATAAACATGCGGACGGCGGAGCCACGCGATGGTTTTACCGTCGTTGTTGCTAACGACAATGCATAAAAACAATCATTTGTCCGTCTGTAGTGTGGCTATATTAAATATAAGAGAAAGAGAGAACTTCAGGAAATTATACAGTGACGATGAAAAAATATTGCCGTAAGCGGTTGATTTTGCGACACCACGAAACAAACGATAGCATAATATGAAACGATGGACGTTTTCATATCGTCATCAGATATATATCGTTATATCGAACAGCCCTAGTCACAGGTTGAAAAGTGGACCAAGAGGAGCCATTCACTAAACTCCAGAGATAGGTGTGCAGACTGACTTAGCAGAGCGAGGCAGAAAAGTAGAAGAGAAACCTCAATGCCCAGACAGAAGAGAGAAAAAGAAGAACTAGGAAGAATGCATGCAGCCAGATGCACGAACTCGCAGAGACAGACGCTCACATGAGCACAGCAGATGCACTGTTTGCTCAAGTTTATTATTAGATTACCAAAAGGTCTAGTGCTGCACTTCTGAGGGAAAAGCAAGCCTTCATTGATTTTACTCGCTTGTTGCCTCACCGTGAGTGAGTGTGCGTTTGTAGGCACTGATGCAGGAATGTCAAGCACGCGCTGGAAAACAAGCAGGGGCCTCCTTTTCAGCCGGACCGGTAGCAAGTCTCGGCACAGGAGATGGTTACAGCACTGCTTGCGCTCATATCTAGTGGAATTTACTGTCTTTGTGTAATAAGAGTGTATGCTTTCTTCAAAAGCTTTCAGCTTATTTGGAAATTGGCTGTAAAGAGTCCCTGCACATAATTTTAGGCTGCACGCACAAAGGGCCCATTTAGCAAAACATGCAATTAGCAGGTTATTGTGGTGCTGTGTGCTTAAGAACAGGTTGTTTCTGTACAGTAAACTCAAGAGCTTCCCAGGACACTCAAGTAGGACAGAAAGGCTTTCTCACTATCCACCTCACTGTCCTTTCTAAGAACAATACACACATTCTGCTTCACGTGGGAGAAAACGCACGTCACTGAACTTTAATGAGCCGATTCAGCACAACCAAAATAACAGCGGTAAATTCATCAAACCTTTCAGCGAGCGACTGCAGTTTCAAAGTGCATTTAGGAGTCTCAAGCAACCGCACATAGCGGTATATTTCATTACACTACTAAACCCTTGATGCACATTCCCAAACTTTGCTCTGTTGCGCAAGTCAGCAAACATACAATGCAACATACAATCCCTCTGTGTTTCATACACAGGAAGAAGGACACAGCAATGAGCAGGCCATCGACATCCCAGCATATGCTCACACATTCACAACACCCGCTTTTAATGCTCTCCTCCATCTTTAATGGTGACCTTGTAGTGTCGCTATTCTGGTTCACTCATCTCACCGTGGCAGCTGCTTAGCGGTTCACAGCTCACGTGCTACAACTAATCTCCTCATTAACCAAAAATATGACAATGTACCTGTCTGGGATGCCGTTGCCATCCCATAACCGGGTATGAGCAGCAATGTCAGGGTCCAGGGCCTCCAAGCCTTCCCCCTGTCTATCTCTCCTCCTCCAGGCACCACTAGCAAGCAAAAAGACCACAAAGCAGGCTGTAGGCAGGCAAACGCTGACCTCAAAACAGCAGCTTACTTTCATTTTTAACCCCTCTGAGAATCCATCTGGATGCATACAAGCTTGTTATGTCACTGTGGCTACACAGCAGCCCTTCAATGAGATTTCTCTGAGAGGAGAAAAAAAATAAAAACAACAACACAATACTAGAAGACAGCTCATTTAATGGGAGTGACTGATCCATCTTGTAATCTCAGGGAATTACCAGTTTCATCACAGACACAGAGAGTGCAGCCTGTGAGGATTTACTTAACAGCCAAATGTGTTGGAATTATGAAAGAAAGGGAGGGTCCAGCAGTGTTTAGACACTGATTGTGTCAAATGGTATAATTCCTGGCGTGAGGGTGGGGCCTTCAAGGCCTTTCTAGCTGTGAGTGCCTGCAGGGCAGCTGGCCGACTCCATGGCATAAAAACACAGACCCAAACACTTCCAGGGCCACCACATCTGCCCCTGTGTGACACATCCACTGAGAGAGAAAACAACCATCCGACCTCTCCAAAAATCCCACAGAGTGGCATTCATCTGCTCATTAAGTCACAGTGCTTTGGAACAAAGAAAACCGCTTGCAGTCAAAAAGCTGAGTAAAAGCACTCCCGAGGAACCTGACTCAAAATAACTTTCTTTGTGGGGATACACACTGTGTGGTCAGACAAACAGACAAAACAACAGATAAAAGCAGAGTAAGCGTAGAGAAAACCAAGATGTTTATGTGGAAAAAGGGCTTTAAATCACATGTTTGCTAAATTCAAAAAAGAAAACACACAACAGATCCTACTGCGAGGTCCCCGAGAAGTGAGGAAAAGAGGCTTATTTTGCCCGTCCGTCGAGCGTAGTAGCTGTGCTATCTAGACGAGAGAGGAGGGGGAGGGTTGGTTAATAAAAGGGAGTTCGTTTGGATGGGGCTGTGTGACCACCGGCCCAAGCAACCTCCAGTGGTGCAGAGGAGGCGTGGAGTGAACCGTCAGTCTCCGCCAGAGCCGGAGAGATAAGCAAATTACACGAGGAAAGCATGAAGAGACACGGAGGCGTTAATCGCCACCCGCACATCAAATCAAATCAATTAAGAGGGGGCCAGCTGGTACTTAAATCCTCCCATCCAGTCTCCATTCATTCAGAGGCTCCTTCTGAGTCAATGTGCTCAGGAGAGGAAATGTGTTTGTGGATGGGTACCGTTACTGCAGCTTTAGCCTCTTCTAATAACCTGATTTGTGGACAAGGTTTGTCCTCCTTGGGTGGCTTTAAGTTGTAAGTGTGTTAAAATTAGTCTTATTAGATGATCCTGCCACTCCAGACAGCCTGACAGCAAGTGTATTAGTGCCTGGCAGTCTGCATTTTCACTGCACTGGCATGCTGGGACACTGGACATGCTCGTTGCCATAGAGATACATCATGACATCATGGTTTTGCACCTTCAGTGAGGATCTGAGATAACTGTGACATTTACTGCAGCTTCAACAGTGTTTGCTACCTCACGTTTAGACCAGCTTCAGCAGCTTAACAGAGAAGCTCCTGTATGTCAATGAGCTACTCAGCCTTCAGTGTTGATGGGCTATATGCTAATATATCGGCCACTGTTTTCCCCTTTCAGAACATGAAACAATCAGATTTCCCTAAAATTTGTTATGTTATGTTATGGGGAAGAGAGAGAGATGAGGAACATTGAAAGTGCTGCGAGGTTACGCAAATAAAAGTTATCAACTTGTTAAAATGGAGTCTTCACAAGCTTGGATTCTAGTATTTATGTGGATGCTAATTTGAAATGCACCACCTAGCTAATCTGTTCCAGATTAAGCACACTCTTCATGGCACTTGGCAGCTGACACCTCCCAGCAGGATACTATGCACTGCCACACCACAAAAACTTAAGGTAGTCACACCAGATCGCAATATGCAGAGCGGGGCTGATCCAGCACGTGATTCATGCTGGATCAGCTCCGCTCTGCAACCCAGTGGACACAAAAGCTCTAATGCCTACATGCCATGCTGCACACCACAGCACTGCCATATCTATGCCACAAAGGTCAGAGGTGTCGTAGTGGTGCGATGGTGGCCCACCTTGGGTCAATCAGATAGTTTTATGTATGTTGTGGCAAGTCTCAATCACAATACAGTGGAACCCTGACTTATGAATTACCCATTTAACGAAAAATTCAAGTTACGAAGGCACTTAACGGCAATATTTCTGCCCGTGTTACGTCAAAATGCCCGCGTAGGCATTCTGACTGGCTGAGCCCAGAATGCCTACAATGCCTTCCAAATCATGTGACAACCCCCTTGGCTTTCGTACTTGCACTTCGCTGTTCCACTTGAACGACGTATTGTTGTTGCAGTTAGCAATTAGCCTATAGCCTATCGTTCACTCAAAAGGCGCGATGGGTGCTTCGACTTACGAAAATTTTCGACTAACGAAAGACCCTCGGGAACGAATTAATTTTGTAAGTCGGGGTTCCACTGTATTAAGTAAACACAAAGGATACAATTAACAATTTTTTTCAAATCGCATAAAAGTGAGTTTTACCACTCTGGCACTAACAAGTGTCTAAAACCAACTTCTAAAATACAATATTGCCTCAGCAGGAACCTCCCTCTGCCTCTTTCTCTTCGGGGGGCAGTTTGCTTGTACCCGTGCAATGGCAGGAAGCAGTGGAAGGAGAGGAGCTGAAAGAATTGGGCTTTCTGCAGGGTCATTCACTTGCCTGGCAACAGGCCAAACAGGACAAGCTAACACAACACCACAAAGGTACAAAGAGAGAGGGAGTGGGTTCCACCTGCCCCGGCGACTACAGACACCGCAGAGCTTGACAGGGAGCTCTGGCTAAATCCTGTCTGCTGTCTGTTACTTATGCGCCCCGCCAGCTCTACTGCAGCCTGACAAAAACCACCCCAAAGAGCTGCCCATGCAAATGTAAATGCCTGAGAGTGAAATGTGTTTATTTTGGCCAAGCATATAATTAATTCCAAAAGTTTAGTGAAGACGGGCAGTAACACAGAAAGCAACCCCTTTCTTTCTTTCTTTTTCTGTTTGGGGGGGTTATGTCAATAGCGACCCACTAACCCGTTAGCCATCCAACAGTACATCTGTGGCTCTGAAGCCATAAACTGTGTTGGTGTGCTGCCATTCTCACTTTCCTTCACATGGCGCATCACACATGGCATTCGCACTCACACATGTTCTCGCTCACACAACGGTCCCCGCAGCGGGGCGATCAGGGGCTACAGACTGATCCACGACAGATATGACCTAGTTTCTATTCAGGCCCGTCTCTTTGTTCACTCCACAGTGGAGGAGGCTGCTGCAGCCCGTGGAACAAAGAACACAAGCAGCACTTGGAACCTTGGAACCAGCTGACCCTGCCTGGATACGGCCGGCCCAAAAATGGCTCGAGAAGGCAGAGCCACATGGCCTCCCACTGTTTTCAAATCTCCTCCTTTTTCCTACTTTGATCTACCAGCGCTCCAGACAAGGGAGGATAAGCCCCAGTTCCTGCAGTCTTCCACAGTCCCCCTGTCTGAGAGTGATGAGACAGATATCTTGTGGCCTGAGTTATCAGTCTGTGGGACGGGAAAGAAAGGGGAGGGAGGAAATAAATTTTATGATTTCAAAGTGTGTGTGTGTGTGTGTGTGTGTGTGTGTGTGTGTGTGTGTTGGGGGGGGTGTCAGGAAGTCCGGATCTCTGCAGATACCTTAACCTTTGCAGAGATAATCTGTCTCAAAGCATTAGCCTAGCTGTAATGATACCTTTACACACCTTCCTGTGGTATAGCAACATAAAAGTGTTTGAAAAGCTAAAGTGACAACAAACCTGCACACCCTTATATTCAATCTACCTGAAGACTCTCAGTTATAGAAGCCTGCATTTAACAAGCAAAATCATGAACATGCCATTTAGTCGTTAATGGCCCAACTACAACGCAACCCCCTCACCCCACTCCGTCTGTACAAACCAGACAAATTCTGCTTGAAGGGCAACAGCAGATTTTAATAAGCACATGCAACTGTTGATGCTTTTACTCAGAACTGGCAAATGATCCACAGCTGATGAACGATTGCAGCTAAGCAAGATGATGAATGAAGAAGCTGGAACTTCTCTCTACGCAGTGACAGAATGTGACTGGGACGAGGGCAGCTATTTGCAGATGGCCCAGAGGAAATGTGAGCAGAGAGTGAGAAATAAACCAGGGAGAAAGGAAGATGTGAACAGAAAAGGAAAAAAACCATAGCTGAGAGAACAAAGAAACAGAAAATGAATGGCGATCATAAGAGTGAGTCACTTTTGCTGGGAGGGGAGCAGTTACAGAACGAAATGTGTCACCCTGTGTGGTATTTGGTGCACCTGCAAAGCAATGTGCAAATGCGCAAAGCAAGGCTTACTAATAGAAATTAAGCAGCAGCTTACCTGCATGTGTTCTGTTGAGCTGCTGCTCAGCTCGTCTCCAGACTCTGAGTCGTTGCGGAGCTTGTTCAGCCCCTCTCCAGGCAACTCGCTCAGAGGTGACGTCTTGCTGCCATCCGGGCTTTTGTGGTTGTTCCCCGATTTTGATGTTGGTGAATCAGCCCGCGTCCGAGGCAATGTGGAATTGTTGGGGTGGTGGTGGTTGTTGTTATTGTGGAGAAGTACCAACTCAGCCACCAGCTTGCAGTGGTGGGGACTCCCCACGTTCTGGTTAGCATCCTTGGGCAGTGCAGGCGGCGTGACACGATCAGAGGATGGAGAGGGGGTGGAAGAAGGCGACGGGCGTCCGAAGCTGGACATTTCTGGCTGAGGTCTGTTGAGGTTCTCATTGGAGGCCCGGCAGATGTCCAAAACGGCGGGCTTGGCCCTCAAGGCAGGTTTCTGGGGGGGCATGAGCGCCCTGCGCACCTCCCTGACGTACTGTGCTGGCACATAAAATGCCTTTGCGCCTTCGTCCTTTCTCACCTGCCACCAGTCCTCGTTGGTCTTCTTCACCAGCATATAGCACTCTCCCTGCCGGATAGCCACCATCTTGTCTTTGGCCTTGTACTCGTAGTCATATTCCACCTCAATGTAGACCTGTCCCGGAGCGATAGGCAGCCCCTCTCTGTCAGCCATGTCTGTGGGAACAAGTGCTTGTATTCTGACCTCAGCTGATCAGCAATCTGGGCCTGCAGGGTTCCTCATATCTCACTGAGGAAGATGAGACAGAGGAGAACCATAAGTTGTTAATTTTTATTTTTTTTAAAGACTACAAAACTTTGAGCAAAGTTGAACACATCCAGTAAACAACACAAACCCTCTGCTATTTATATGGCATGGGTATCCACACCCCACTTTATTACTCACCTTATAACCACAACCACAAAGCACTACTGCTGAAACACGTTCACATTATGACACAATGTTACCCCAGTCAGACGTGCTCGGATGGTGAGTCAACCACAAGCAGGCAGTCAACACTGACTGGCCCTGATAACGGATACGACCACTAAGGATATCCAGCCTGGTAATCCGATCGTCCTCTGCTGAGCTAAAGGTGATGGCAACATGACCCCACACACTAATCTTAATGACTATAACGACACTGTGTGTTCCTTCAGTGGCTGCGCTTAAAAATAAAGTCGGCATCATTTTATTAGCTTCCTGTTATGCACTGTATAAAACCACTACCAGCCCATGGTAGCCTTTGTGTAGCTCTCAGGCACACAAGCAAGGCTGCACTTCAGTAAATGTGCTTCACTCATTTCATGTTATACTGTAATAGCAGCAGATCTTTTATTTTATTTTAACATTTCAACACTTTTGTTTTTAATCATCATTATAGATGAAGCCGGTGTCGTCAACATGGAGTGTTTTTAATGGCCATTAACATGCAGTTTTTTCAGGGTGTAAAGAGAAGTCCAATTGGGAGGAAGTTTATGGGAAAATCCACTTCCTTCTTCCTTGATCTATGGCCTCAATAAAACCTTTCCTCACGAGTTCATAGTTTCAGTCGATAATATGAAATATTACGAAATAGATTGTTATGTTTACTGTGTAAATTTTGGTCCCAATTAGTCTCCAGAAAGACAACAAATAATGTATAAAATAATTTTAGCTCGATTTCACATGTAAAGAGCCATTCATTTAGAAAACAGAAGCTATACAGTAGAGGTGGGAATCACCATACATCCCACGATACGATATTATCACAATACTTAACGCACGATACGATATTATTGCAATTTTTAAAATATTTTGCAATATTCAGATCCTGTACATAAAGGTAAACTTTATTAATATTCATTTTATCTAATATCAAAGTCTCACACTGAGTCTTTCTGTCATTTCAGTTTTATTGTTGACAAACTGAACGGTTTGTATTACAGTCTAGTCCAACTTAACTGAATCAACCATCTGGTACAATTATAGCTATTCTGAACTATGCAATTTATGAAAACTATGCAGCCCCTTCAGCAACTGAAGAATTTGAAAGTAAATTAAAACAAAATATAATTTTACATTAAATAAAAAAGTTTTAAACTTAATTAAAATAAAACATGTCTTAAATTAAAATAAGTAAACTGTCATGTTTATTGCTGCCATAAAAAAAGTTAAACACATTTGGACAGTGAAGGAATGTCAGGATTCTTGCTCAGAAAAAGGATCAACATGCTCTGAAGTCAGAGCACAAAAACCTTTTTTGTAACAAAATATCGATTTCTGCTGTCCCTGTATCGATACATTATTAGCAAACAAAATATCACGATACTACACAGTATCGATTTTTTCCCCCACCTCTACTATACAGCTTGAGATGTGCAATTTCAACATCCCTAAGTTCTTCCAAACTCATCGAGAGTGTCATTACATGGATATTACAATTTACAGATCACACTGGATCTAGAAAGTCATAAAACCTTCATTTAGAGATTTGTAAGGAAATAACAGTTTTCTGTTTTTCATGATCCAAACCATTTGTTTAGATTTTAAAAAATAATAATTTAAATTGACATGCATTTTTAATCCGATGTGTTGTAATGCTGGCATCATCGCACCAGGAATATCTCAGTATTTTATTTAAAAACTGTATCCTCTTGCAGGCTGGTTCTGGACCACATGATTGGCATCCCTGATATGAGTCCTGCTCTGCAGCTTTGGCATCATTACTCATTAATGCAGCTACAAGACACTGTGTGAAACCTCTTAAAAGCTTGAGGCGATCTCTTTGCTATATCATGTACACTCAGTGTGTGAGTCAGAAGACAGCTGGGCCCCACGCCATTCCTGTGCAGTTTGTTTTGGGACGAGACCTGTCATTGATCCATCGGATAGTATCCTTTCGTCAGTTAACCTAATATCTCCTCATATTGAATTCTTCTTCTTCTCCTGCCCCTGAAATACCAGCCGCAACGGACTGAAGTCTAGGCGGCAAAAGCAGCTGCTTTTAGTGAGGCGTGAGAACAAATCTACAAAGGGCCCCATCCTTACGTACAGAAATAGACAGCTACACCCAGAATAGATTTACAGTGGTAAGAGCCGTCTGGGCCAGAGTGGGAACCCATGAAAGATGTCCATAATGAGCTTTAATAGTGTCTGTTTCATCTGTTTCAACACTATGTTACAGTTGCATCAAGCCACAGCTTTCTGGGTGTGTGTCTCTGAAAGCAGCCCGGTCCAGGCTTGTCCCAGCACAACCTCCAACTGTAATGTCAAATTACACATGCATCAGCCTTTATGAATGACCGTCTCTTCAGGAACATGCGAGGGCAAGAATGCACCACTCAGACACAATCTACAGTTGACACCATGAGCAAAGCTGCCAAAGATGTAGTCACGCCTGTTAGAGCTTCCACATGATAACACCATTATCACCATAGTTTGCATGGCAGCCACTGTCCTGACTTCATCACAGGAAGCTAACACAGAGAGCAGTGAGTTTAAGCTCTTCGGTCCCTGATCGCGTAGGTAGTAGTATGCAAGGTTGTAACAGATAACTACTAGCAACTGAAGCTGAGGCACCTATCTGAAAGGCTCCCAAATATACCCAAGGAAAACCATTTCCCACACTGACCACAAAACCAAACGATTAAATCTGCCCTAATGGGAGCATAAACTGAGAGAAACTGGCTGAAGATCAAGCATGACATCACTAGCCTCGGAAGGGGCCCCCAGCTCCACTAGTCACTACTGTTAATAATTAAAAGCAACTTCTCAGCAAGAATGCAGCTGATATTTGGAGCTCCTCGTCTCTCCTTTCAACTGCTGTGGTTCTGGCAGAGGACTCGAGAGTAAATCTTGTTGGAAATAAATCCCCAGTACTGCACAGCAGGGTGTCACAGCACTGTGCAGCTTCACAGGAGCGCACTGGCCAACTTGTTGCTCAGCTCTTACAAAAAAAAAAAAAAGGGGGATGTTGTGCAAATACTGCCTGTCCCTGTCGATATGGACCTTGATAACCATAAACTCGCTGTGTTTCTTTTGTGGAGTTTTAAAAGGGGAGCCTGGTGGTTCGAAATCCTCAACCAGTGACAACAATCAGGTGACAGAAATAGGTCTCTGGTAAAACATTTTTAAAGATTCTTAACGAACATGTTTATGACTTGCACTGCTGCACACTGTTAACATGTTAAATCAGTGTCTCTCAGCTGGGTGGGTGCAGATGGAATAATATCAAGCTAGGCATCAGCAAGGAGATCACGACCAGAGCGTTTACCTGCATACATCTGCAGACAAGCCACTGTAGCAGCAGAAACACCCTGAGACCTGCACTGCCTTTGTCCCTATGCTTCACCCAAAGCAGATGTGTGGATGAGCAGCTTCCACTCCAACATGTGCTCCTGCTGCATTGCAATCCCATCTATGCGGGTTATTTGCTGCATATGTGGATGAGCATCAATGGGAAATAAACGCTGCTTCTCCCTGACACAGTACTGGAAAAGCCCCCTCTAAAGGCAAGCAGTCTATAAATTGTAGGGGGGGACTCAGAGCATGCCTGAGGGGGCAGGCGATGGTGAGGGGCGGTATAGGTGGGGGGTAGGGTCCCTTCCACACACACACACACACACACTGCAGTAACGCAACACAAAGGAGTTTAATCCATGTGAATTCATGACAAAGGGTCTCCGAATCGACATCACCAAGGATTCCCAGGAGCGAGGGGAGAGGAGGGCATGCCTGCCAAAGAAAGCCCCCTCCTCCTCTTTATGTCGCTCCCGGACCGGGACAAATAACCAAAAACACCGAGAGGAAATTAGCCCATCAACACGGAGTGATGCTATCACGTGGAACCTTTAATTACCCTCTCAGTAGAATATCAACAACGTTTCTTTAGTTTATTTTCCCACTAGCAGAAATTTTCGGGGTATTTTCGAGAAGCTTCATGCGTGGACAAAAGCACTGCAGGTTCACTCGAGTACGAACCACCGCGCGCTCTGCAACAGCGTGCCATAGCAACAAAGTAATTCCGACAGAAGCCAATAGCCTCGCGCTGACCATCGCGCCCCGCCAGGATAAAATCACTCACCTCGAGAAAAAAGAAACTCCCGCTTCGTCCCTCCGTGCTTCGTGCCGACCACAGAGGTACTCCGAGGGAACTTTTTTCTAACCTATTTCAGTCCCGCCTGCTCCGACTGAGTCCGCAGAAGACCTCAAGTCCTTCAGCCAGCCTGTTCGCAATCCGCCGCCTCTCCACAGGCTGTCAAGTTCCGAGCGGAAACAGCGCACATCCGGTCATAATTGCCAAAATAAATCTGCCTCCGTCAAATTCTCGCTATTGGAGACAATCACGATAACGATATCACCATAAGAGCCATATTTATATAATCATAATAAAAATAATAATATTATTAGTAACAGACAACTTTGCCTTTGGACTTTTCTATTTCTTGGAAAATGAATTAAGCTTGATGCAGTCACACAGGTGTGGGGCACTGACAGACTCTGTACCCACAAATGTACAAAACAATGGAAAAGAGTTTTATTAAAAAAAAATATCAAATGTGCATTATTTACACATTTTGGACGTTATTTAAAAAAACACGGTTATCAAATCAGCAACAGATAATTATATTTCAAATTCAAATTCAAATTCAAATTTTTATTTGTCACATACACAGTCATACACAGTACGATATGCAGTGAAATGCTTGGACAACTGCTCATGACCTAAAGAAAAAAAGAGAAGGCTATGAATAAGATAGGAAATAAATATGAAAATAAAAAAGGGTAAATTTAACCAGGAAGGAATAAAATAAAATAAAATATAAAAATTAAGTTAAGAATGAGATAACTGTACAACACAAATTAGAATGAAGGGTAAAGGGTCAATTTAACTGGGAAGAATAAGATAAAATATATAAATTAAAGTTGAAAATAAAATAACTGTACAGCAAAATACACAGTATAGAAATATATAAGAATGTATGAATAAATATAAATATAAATATATATATATATATATATATATATATACACACAATAACAGCAGCTGTACAAATATTAACTGGAAATGAAGAATATAATGTCCAGTGTTGTGCAATCCTCATTATATAGTGTCTTGTGCAGTGCAAATATGCTTAAAGTGGTTTAAGTGATGAAGTGAAAACAATGTCCAGAATGTCCAGTGTGTGTGTAAGAACTATATGTGTGGGTCAGTACTGTGTGGTGGTGTGATTGAGAGACCGTATCGCCTGCGGGAAGAAGCTCCTCCTCAGTCTCTCTGTGTTGGTCTTCAGGGAGCGGAATCGCTTTCCTGACCTCAACAGAGAGAACAGTCCGTTGTTGGGGTGGCTGAGGTCCTTCACGATCTTCCTGGCCTTGGTCCAGCACCGCCTGCTGTAGATTGAGTGCAGGTCAGGGAGCTCGGAGCGGATGGTGCGCTCAGCTGATCGCACAACCCTCTGTAGAGCTCGTCTGTCCTGCATGGTGCTGTTCCCGAACCAGGTTGAGATGTTTCCCGTCAGGATGCTCTCTATGGTGCAGGAGTAAAAGTTCCTGAGCACCTTGGGGGGCAGTCGGAAGTCTCTCAAGCGTCTGAGGTGGTAGAGACGCTGACAGGCCTTTTTCACCACGGTGTTGATGTGACAGGACCATGACAGGTCCTGCATGATGTGAACTCCGAGGTATTTGAAGCTGTCCACTCTCTCCACTGGGCACTCGTTGATGACGGGGGTCTGGTAGTTCCTCTCCTGCTTAGTGCTGAAGTCCACTATCAACTCCTTTGTCTTACTGACGTTTAGAAAAAGGAGTTGATATTTCTTGGTTAGTTTATTGTTTTATTCGTCTTATGCTACGGAAACTTTACAGGGAACTTTTGTTTTGAAGTTAATTTGCATCGTAAAGAACACCTTTTATTATATCGAATATATATTCTTGCTCACTAAAATTTATATCACAATACTCCGCAATACTAATTTTTCCAAGCATAACAATCTCCTCGCTGAACGGAGTTGTACTTGTCCTTGGACTGTGCTACTATATTATCATATTATACACATTTCATTTCAGAGGAAATCCTCACACGTAAACAGACATTTGTTTTGTTTTTTTAGGAAGCAAATTTTACTGTGTAAAAAAATAAATCCCTGGAGGCTTGGGGAGTTAATTGAATTGCGTTTATAATCCCACATGATGTGATAAAGTAATCAGCAAAATTTTCAGTTGAATAGTTTTTAGATTTTTGATGGACTTTTAGTTTCGTGAACAAACAAACTTGTTTCCGGTTTGAGTTCGCGTACTTTATTGCATCCTGTAGCAGTGGGGGCATTTAACACAGCAGTCGTCTGTCACTCCCACTTCGCCCGTCTGTCAACGCTGATAGACGGGTTTCAGAGCCTCGAGGTCTCCCTGGCCTCTCCCGGCCGAACACCCTGGGGGTCTTTGACTTTGTTCTGGTAAACTTGGGTTAGGTTGTAAATTTCCTTAAGGTAAAGGTCATGACAGTAAGATGAAATTATTTCCCTTCAGAACCAGGCTTTTAATTTTCACAGTCTTTAAATCGTGTAACATCACCAAACATACACACTGAGCTGAAATTTCTTTTGGTGATCAAAGAAGAGTGTTTTACCATCCAAGCAGGAACATGAATGATTTAGTGCCAGGAAGCAGGGAGGCTTCAGTGGAGTCACTCACCCAGACTTAGCCTCTGGCAAAAACACTACAACCATAGTATCGTAGAAAAATGTATGAATATGTGCATAAACAACTCTGTGTTAAAACACAACGTGTTGTTGTAAAGAGGAAATGACATTCCCGAGCACTGATTTCAGTACACATCAGTCGTGTTTAGAGTTTTTTTTGGCTGTTTTGCTCTTTTTTTTAACGTTTTGCTAGTGTGCTAGCTAGCAACTTACTAACTTGCTTTCAGTATTTATTTTCAGTATTAGTTAATTCAGACTTTTATCACTGAGGGCAACATTGCACTTTTTCATTGCGTATTGCTGTTCTTTTTGCTTTTGCTGTTTCTTAGAAGCCCAATCCTCCTTTTTTCCCAAGAGGTTTTTCCCTTTTCCCATGCTTCCACTGTAAATAATAGTGTGATCCAGATTAAGTCGGAATTTAAATTTTGGAATGCCAATTCAACTTGGATTTCCTACTCAGAGAGTCAGAGCAGCCCCACCAACCACAAGTTAGCAATCCAAGATGGCGGCCTTCAATATAAACAGTAGAAAACGAATCACGTTTTTTTCTCACTTTCCTGACTTTAAAGCTGGAACAGGCTAACTCGGGAGTGTCTGGAAAACAGCATGGGAATGCTTTCAGTGACTTGCCTTGGTTGAGTCAGGACACCATCCTGTGGTACAAGTTGGTATGACGCAAAAGAACAGCCAGGACCTTTTTCAGCTCCAGTTGATGTTGTTCCCGCTCAGTGCAAGATTGATTCTGTTGAGTTTTACTTACGCTTATATTATTTGTAAACAGAAATTATTCTTAAATTTTGTTAAGATAATGCTATAATAATTGTTGTTTTCAGCCTCAGTAACAACATACATAATCATGTGTATATGATTTTTAAAAGTCATCCCACAACAGAATCTTATCTTGTCAAAGTTTAGATCTCACTCAGATGTTAAACTGTTCAATGGTGCCTGAGTTGTGTCTCCAGCGCTAAACTGAAAGTAAAAAAAAACTTCCCAAAATACAGGAAACCAAGTGTCTGATGCTCAGACTTTTCTGAGGCAAGATTCCCCCCTAATGTGTTAGGTAGGGAATTTGTTTTTCTTGTATTTATTTTCCTACTCGTCTTCTGGCTGCTCTTTTTAAGGATCGCCACAGTGGATCATTTGCCTTCATGTCACCCTATCCCGAGCATGCTTCTCTGTCAAACCTCTGTTTGGCCCATGACATCCATGAATCTTTTCTGTGGTCTTCTTTTCCTCCTGTTTGGTTGTTTATTTTCATACCCTCTCATATTTTCTACATTAATCAGCTCATCAAAGTCCTCCTTTCACCTTTTCAACACTCGTCATATGTTAGCACATTTCCATCTCCATTCTTAATCACGCTGCACATACTCAATCTCTGTCTGCAGCCAATCACCACAAGTCCCTTTCTCCTTCCTCAGCATCCAGTCTCACATACAACTCAGTATAAGCTTTTTCCTTTGCTACCCCTCATTTTAATAGTTGCCCCCCCCCCCCCCAATATACTCCTGTGTAGTTTCTTCATCTCCTCAACTACCCCCCCCCCTCCATTGAGTTATCCCAATGGTACAGGAAATAAAGTCACCAAGCAAGATTTCAAATTAAAGTTTATTAATAATTATTAATATATAAATTTGAAAACTGCAGTGGAAGCTGAACCCAGCACTGTAGTAACAGAATGATTTAATAAAATGTTAAACGTTTAAGGGACAAAAAACTGCTGCTTCAGCATCATCGTTATTAGCTTATTAAGCTATCACACCAAAATATGACAGCGGTTCCAGATTGATTTTATTGAGGTATCTTTACAATAATAACAATTACACATAGGCAGATCATTCTCTGTTCTATAATGCTAGACACGGTCATGCTTTATGCTTATGCCATTTCTGCCCTCTGCTGTCTCCAGCAAAAGGTGCTGCAATGCAGCAGTGCAACTTCAGTGACATAAACTAAGACACAGTCGTGAAAAAGAAAGTTTTCACAGTAGTCTGTGCAGTCCAGTGAAAAACTCAGTACACCCCACAATTAAGTAGCTCGTATAACCTCCTTTAGCAGCATTAACTTGCAGTAATTGTTTTCTGTATAACTTTACATCATGTGAGAATTTTGGCCAACACAACTTTACATTGCTTCAGTTTGTTGAGTTTTGAACTGAATTTATGCATAAGGTCATTTCAATCAGGTTGAGGTCTGGACTGTCCTGGACTGTCACTGAACAACACCTTTTCTTTTTTTCAGCCATCCTGTTGGAAATTTGCTGCTGTGCTTGGGATCATTGTCCTGTTGCATGACCCAATTTCAGCCAAGCTTAAGCTGTTGGACAGATGGTCTCACACTTGGCTTCATCTACCCAGAGAAGTCATGCAGTTCCTTCAGATACAACTTTGCAAACCTAAATCATGCCACCATCTTCTTTTCCAATAGATTAGACTTTCTCCTGGCAACCTTTCCAAACAAGTCATACTTGTGCAGTCATTTCCTAATCATCCTGTCATGAACGTTAGCATTTAGCATGCTAACCGAGGCCTGTAAATTTGGAGACGTAGCTCTTGGCGTTTTTTTTGTTTTTCAGATTTTCCGTGTTCCGATTACTGTGGAACATTATTAAAATACATCCGAATGTTCCAGACTAGCAAACTGGCAAAACATCTGTTTCATAGAGGCGCTCACACTCGCTGATGATCTGTTAATCAAGTGCATTTGATTAGCAGCACCTGGCTACTATGTGCCCTCGTAAATCCTATGGGAACAGTAAGAGTGGACTGCACAGAGTCCTGTCAAAACTTCCTTTTTCCCATGAGTGTGGGGGGAACTAAAGTGGGGGTTTTTTTGCCTTCAAAAGTTTTTGTGACATCTGTGAACTGCGCATGTCACATTTTAACCAATCAATAAGTCAACAAACAGACGAAAGAATCAAGGCCTTCGTTCAGCCTTGTTTTCATCTCTGCTCTCATGCTGAGGTGGCCATCAAGGTCTGAGGCTACGTCCACACGTACCCGGGTATTTTTGAAAACGCAGATTTTTCTATGCGTTTGCACCTTTCGTCCACACGTAAACGGCGTTTTCGGTCACTGAAAACTGAGATTTTTTAAAAACTCCGGTCAGGGTGGATATTTTTGAAAACTCAGCTTTTGCATTTACGTGTGGACGAGAAAAACGCAGAAAACGCAGTGTCAAAGGTGTGCGCATTTTTTGACGTCACACTGTGCGCCACGTTATTGTTTTGGTGAAATGAATTTCTACAATACTATTACTGTTAATTGTACTCTCTGCAGTATTTAAATGCTTACATATACACACACAGTTACTGTCCCTCCACACATACAATTCGGTTCTGCTTCTATGCCCCAGCTTTGTTTACTTTTTCCCACTGAGGCTTCTAGACTTCTGATTGGCCAACATTTCTGCACGGTTAGGAATATATCGCCACCTGTTGCTTTGGCATGTTCCTAGCAGCGTTTTCCTTCATTTCTGCCTTTACGTGTGGAGGGGATTATTTTTTAAAACGAAGACGGAAAATCTCCGTTTTTAAAAATACCCGTGTATGTGTGGACGTAGTCTGATACTGTATGTACATGCATGTTGGCACAATGTAAAATATTATCTGTGCCTGGGAAAAGGAAACACACCAGCCTGTCATAATAAAAGCGGATTTTGCAGGACACTATTACACGTTATGAGTGCTTACAGAGCTTAAAAGAGCAGCTTTGCAGCTTATGCTGTGCTTATATACAGTAAATACACACTTAGACATTGGAAGAATAGTGCAACGATTCAGCTGATGGATGTCCATGTCAGTCTGCTTCTTTGGTTTTGTATCTGAGTGAGTATTAGTACCATCAGGGGCTGTGAGGGGGAGAAATTTTGACAACAATTAATAATGAAGTCCATAAACTTGTGGATAGATGCAAAAGAATGAATGAGAAAAGAAACATGAATCATCTTAGAGTTGATAAGTTGGTCATCACTGGCTTGTCATGTTTTTGTGTCCCCCTTTCTACAAGACTGAATTAATCAATTTTCAATATGATTAATTTATCTCTATCAACAGGATATGTATCAGAGGCTTTTAAGGCAGCTGTAATTGAGCCATTATTCAAAAAGCCTTTACCTGGCCCAGCTGTCTTAGCTAATTATAAACTGGGAGGCCATCTTCAGACAGAGGTTACTCAAAGTATTAGGATTAAGCAAACATAAATGCTAATTCATAAACCTGGGACTGCAGGGAAACAGGGTGCATGTTTTTCTTGCCTGTTATTGCCTCCTCCTCCCTTAATGCCGGTAGGGTGGTTGTTCTGGATGAGGTTGGACCTGTTGACACTGAAGTTTATGGGAGCCCCTGGCAGCTGACCAGGTCTGATAGGCTTGGCTGGATTGGACACAGCGAAACAATAACAATCATTTACAGAGGGAAGGTTAATGGCCCACTGATATTTAAAAAAAACAAAACAAAACACTAATTTCTTTCTGTTTGCGAATCACATGAGAACATTAATAAAATACTGATGTATATGCATAATTTTAGTGCTAAAACTAGGCGGCTGTTAGCCTAGCTTTATCACTTTAACGCTAAAGCTAGGCGGCTGTTAGCCTAGCTTTATCACTTTAGCGCTAAAGCTAGGCGGCTGTTAGCCTAGCTTTATCACTTTAACGCTAAAGCTAGGCGGCTGTTAGCCTAGCTTCATCACTTCAGCGCTAAAGCTAGGCGGCTGTTAGCCTAGCTTTATCACTTTAGTGCTAAAGCTAGGCGGCTACTATAATAATCATAGTGTTATATATATATATATTCCCTGGTCCCTAACTCTGCCTAGATTTGTTAGTCAATCTGGATGAAATTACTATATAATCTGCCCAGGGTACCAGGATTATCAACATCTATATAGCTTTTGAGAATTATTTTTATAATGTGTCATACCTGATCTCAAAACAAACAGCACGATTACGTCAAGCTTAGCTAACTGCTACCTTTTAGTCTGGTAAAAAGACGTCGCTTTTTAAAAGAGTGGTGCCACCTACCTATCTGTGCTGACCCTCTCCTGCCCATGTTTTTAGGCTTGGCGGCATCCTTAATGCGCTCCACCTCCTGTTGGTAGCGTTTACGATCATGGGCTGCATTCTCTTTGGCTTCCTTTAGGGCGGTCTCCAGGGCTTTGACCCGTTCAGCGGTGGCCCGCAGGCGCTTCTCCATCTTTGGGATTTCGCTGCGTAGGTCATTGTTGTCCCGTACCAGCTGTGGAATTTAAAACAGAAGAGAAAAAATAGAGCTTTTAACACTGAGATGCCAGTTTGAGTGGGAGACACTCGTCTCACTTTGTTTGCATCTATTTCTTTTTTCTTTTTTTTTTTTGTGTCCCGTTTGGATCCATCAGAATTATTTTCTTAAGGCCAAGAAAGTTGCCAAGCGGATTTATTTTACCAAGTGGATCATCATGGCCTTGCCATATTGGTCCATTTGATTGACCTTTATTATAATTATGAATTTATTTTATTTTCAGTTGCTACAAACGGGACAGACATGACTGGGGGATAGGACAGGGAGAAAGAATGAAAGAAAGAGAGGGAGAGAAAGAAAACCAGAGGGGAGAAGAGACGGTGAGAAAGGGGGGAAGAAAGAAAGAAAAACAAACAAAAACACCTGGATCACCTGTATGGAGAAAAAACAGAAGAGAAAGCAAACAAAAAAAGAGCAACATAATAAACACAGCACCATCACATTGCATCTATTTCTACCTGCTTGTGAACTCTGGTTAGCTGCTCCAGGTTGTTCTCCAGGAAGCTGATCTTTTGCTTCTGGGCAGCACTGCTCTCTGTGTCCTCTGAGTTCATCTGAGCATTCTGTCCAAGCACAGCAAACAACTTTGTTATCTATGTAATTTATTTTGTTGCTTTCAGTTTTTCAAATCAGTGTCAAAGTGAAAAATAATTCTGTAACCAAAGAGCCCTGATCCAGAGAATCCCATCTGTGTCTAAATGTGGTGATAAGTAGCAGTTTTTGGATGAGTACAGCAGCGTAATATATTCTCTGCGTGCTCCAGGAAAGCCTGCTCTGCCTTTGTCTATCTCATCAAACTTCCGCTGGAAGGCAGGAGACGAGCAGCACTGAGGGCCCAGGTCCCTAAATTACAGCTGCTACCTTTGAAGAATCAGATGGCCTACTTACTGCAGACACTTTCTGTTGTGTTCCCTGGATTCAATTAAAATTTCATTAAGGATGCAGATTTAATGGGAGTGTTGCCGGCGCATGAGCGAAATATGGAGCTGTTTGACTCACTCCAGGTAAACGTCGTGGTCGAGGCAAGAAGAGGTCGTGTGATATTGTGTAAGACAGGAGTTTTAACAGATGACAAATCAGATCACAAGATGGCGATTACTGTGATGATCCACCATGGCAACATTCAGGGAATGGGAGGTTACATATCTGCTCCGAGAGCTGAAATGTGTTCCATCACAGAAACACTTTGAGAACTTGTACCTTTTTTAATCTTGTGGATAAGTCTTGGACAAAGAGCCTTCTCAGGTTGTGAAGTGTCTGCAGCTCCCGTGCCTAACACAAGACAAGAAAGACAGGTTTGCAAAGAATAACGGTGACAAGAAATCGCTCTCCAAACTCATGTCACAATGTATCATTTGCTGCTGCTGGCAACAAATCTGGGTTATATCTGGGCTAGTGAGCCATATAAATAATATTGAGGCTGTACTGAGATGTCACATCGTGTCAGTTCATACCTAATTATTGCACCCAAAAAGTACATCTTTGAGCACCACTACTCTTTGTGCAAAAATACATGCATGTGGCAGGAGGTCACATGATTAAAGCTGATTAAAGGAAACTAATTACGCCAATTTCACTAGAAAGGCTTTCCATAATCCATCAAATCCATCCATCTATCCATTCATCCACCCACCCATAGACACCCATTCATACTCACATTGACACCAGAAGTGACCATATTTGCTAATGCTAGCTGAATGTTAAAAATGTTACGGTTTTTCCTCTTACCTCTGTTGTATTGGAGGAGACGGAAATCTCCATAGCAAATGGCCAGTATTTGTATAGCGCTTTACTAGTCCCTAAGGACCCCAAAGCACTTTACACATTCAGTCATCCACCCATTCACACACACATTCACACACTGGTGATGGCAAGCTACATTGTAGCCACAGCCATCCTGGGGCGAACTGACAGAGGCGAGGCTGCTGGACACTGGCGCCACCGGGCCCTCTGACCACCACCAGTAGGCAACGGGTGAAGTGCCTCTCCCAAGGACACAACGACCGAGACTGTCCGAAGGTTGCCGGCTCAAACCGGCAACCTTCCGATTAAAAGGCAAACTCCCAACTCTTGAGCAGCAGCAAGCAGCCCAGCAACATACCATTGCTAACAGCTACTTACATAAGAGGTTTCTTGTGTAGTGGGTGAACTCATTTTCTAAGCAAATACAGATTTCAAAACTTGTGGCAATAACTGACCACAGTTTCCTCCAGTCCCTTCAGGTCCTGTCTGGCCTGCTCCCTCCTGTCCTGCTGCACCCTGCAGCACATGAAACAAGCGTTAATAAGACTGGAAAACAGTTCTGCTAAACAAGTTTGCATTTTCCTGTTAAATAAACGCGAGAGATGTTACGTGAGCTCTTCCAGCTGGCGGCTCTTTTCCTGGTCAGCAGCCTTGAGCTTCTCATGCTCCACTCTGAGCCTCTCCTGCTCCAGCATGATCTGCTGGTTCAGACTGCACAGAGGTCAGGGATAAAATCAGCCGAGTCATGTAAGTTTCGCTCAAAGAGACAAGCGTTAGGTGATGTGGTGTCTTACTCCTGCAGCTCAGTGATAAGCTTCTCCTTGGCGTCAAGCTCATCTCTCAGGCTGCTGATCTGCCTATGATGGGCCTCTCTGTGAGTCTGGATCTGCTTCTCCACAGCTTCCTGAAGAAAAAAAACAGCCAGTCACTGCATGAGATGAGGTGGGCAATTAAAAGCACACTTTGTACGTGTTACAGTACCTTGACTTCATTTGCAGACTGGATCTCGTTCTCTTTCTCCATGGCATTAACCTTCTCTGGAAGGAGAAGAAATGATCCATGTTATTGGGAACAACTGGGATATAACAATGGATCTTCTTTAGTTTCTTATGGCACAAACAAGTACAAACAGTATTTTTCTTAAGCTTGCCACGTCATGTAAACCCTTTTCATAGTTTACTGGAAACAAGATTTAAAGGAGAAACAGGTATTACTTGACATGACTTTCAGGGAAATCCATAAACACAGATACTTCGTTCAACGTTCAATGCTAATAATCAATACTTATGACTTATTCAAGTTTAGTTTTACAAATTCAGGTTTAAAACAATAAAAATGTCATGGTCCCTGGATCTTGGACCCAGGATTTTAAGTTTCTTTATGGTTTTAAGGATACCTTTAAGTTTGCCATTTATTATATTCTCAGTTTATAGGATTCTAGTTCACCTTCTTGCTTATTAAATCTATATCTTTTGTGATCCCTTTGTTCCCCCAGTGATGTTCCCGTGTCTGTCTAGTCTTTCTATGTTCTGTCTCCGTGTTTAATCTTCTATCCCTGTGTTAGTTTGGCATGTCATAGTCTGGGTCTCAGTGTGTATGCTTGTTCCTGTTTTATTGTGATAGTCTTGTGTCAAGTTTAACTTCCCTTGTCTTGTTATTCCTGATTTGTTCCCACTTTGTTTCCCATCTGTTTCCTCTCCCTTCATTACCTGCTGTGTATCAATTGTCTGAGTTTCCCCCTTGTTCTTTGTCACATTGTCCCTCTTGCCGTGGGCCCCTGTGAATCCCATGTTTCCAAAGAGATTTTCCTAGTTAATAAGTTCTATTATTATTCTGTACCTTGGTTCCTGTGAAGCCACCAGTAAAACTACTGTTAAGATTGAGTTCTGTTCTCTGTGTCCTGTATTTGGGACCTGCCTGCTGCACTGCGATGCACAATAAAAAATGTATCCAAATATTTTTCACATGTGAGTTGTCACAAAGAATTAAGACAGCTCTAAAGGCAAAATGGGCCCAATCCAGTACTAGCAAGGTGCACCTAATGAAGTGGCTGGTGCATATAATAAATACATTTTTAAAGAAATGTGGATTTTACCCTATCTGACTGGTCAATAGCCCTAAAACACCAGAGAAGATTAAATCGTTTTATTCAGGGTTTATTCAGACTTTACTTTTTAAAATCAGTGTGTGAGACTTTGTTTTAAGGTCACCATTGCACCACTGTACCCACTTGCTTTAGCTTTTATGTCCTAAAACATTTGAGTCACTGTAGAGCAGGGGTGGGCAATCTCAGTCCACGAGGGCCGGTGTCCCTGCAGGTTTTAGATCTCACCTTGGGTTAACACACCTGAATCACATGATTAGTTCATTACCAGGCCTCTGGAGAACTTCAGCACATGTTGAGGAGCTAATTTAGCCATTTAAATCAGCTGTGTTGGTTCGAGGACACATCTAAAACCTGCAGGGACACCGGCCCTCGAGGACTGAGATTGCCCACCCCTGCTATACAGACAACTATTAGTTAGTTTAAGGACCTCTTACAGCAGTTTCACTGCCTTCTCCACAACACACCTTTAGCCAAACAGGGCTCCTTGTGCAAAAACAGAATGGAGAGCAGAGAGTGTGTTGCTCACCCTGGGCCCTGGTTCTGACTATTTCCTCACTGAGAGAGTCCACATTCTCTTCCAGCTGTCTTTTCTTCTGCTCCACATTCTGGAGGGACTCTGTCAGGGACTTGATTTTGGCTTCTTGCTAAACAACGACAGGCCAACGAAAGACATGAAAAGGACTCATACAAATTAAATGACAGTTCTTTTATTGCAGACCCAATTGTTAGGCCCTATTGTTATTGATATAGAACCACATAATCTGACATCTTAACTATATGTCACTATGGCGACAGCATCTGAGATGGCAGCAGTTGTTAAGCAGCTGTTACCTGGGAGATGCGGAGCTGACAGGCAGTCAGGTCGCTCTCAGTCTCGTCCAGCTTCTGGGTGGTCTCGGTCTGTGTGCTCTCCAGCAGCTTGCTGCGCTTCACCATGGTCTTCACCTCTGACTTCATCTTGCTGATGTAGAGACGGGCCACAGTGAACTCTTCGTCAATGAGACCGCTGCTCTCTTGTTGCTGAGGACGTGAGAGAACATTACGTAGGTCAAAGACACATCAGACTCAGTCCCACACAGACCATCTATGGAGTTTAAAATAGATTAGGAGTTTATCAGAATTTCTTGAAGAGCATGCAGTTGGAGATACACTGGAAACCAGTGGAAACAAACCAAGTTGCTCACAGTTCCTATTAAAACTAGACAACAAGCTGATTGACTGTCGTCTGATCATATAATATGCAGAACATTTGTCTGCTGAAGCGTTTTCTTTGAGCATCTTTGTGCTTTTACCAGTTTTACATTTGAATCAATCAATTTCACACTGTTGGTTCAACCACATCTATTTTACCAATTTTTTAAGGACTATTGAAAGTCATTATCTGCAGAAATTCAACACTCATAGTTTACTTTCTATTTCTTATTTTTCAAGATTGGGGGCTTTTCTTTTTTTGTGATAATAAAGGTTGATTTGAAGTTCTACTTTGGCTGGAACTTGATCAAGGTTCATGTTCTACATTTTCTGACTGAATCCACTAAATAAATTGAATGAGAGATACACCCACAGTGGAATTAAGTGCTTGCAACCAGCCTATGCAAAACCATCCTCATTTTCAGCAAGGATCACCTGAATACCTGATGATGTTGATAGTTCTTAGACCACAAGTTGTTAGCTTGTGGTCTAAAGCACTGTTATCTCATAGTTTTAACCCAAATGTCACTTTTCTGAATATGAAACAGTGTATCAGAGCCAAACTGGGAACCTTGATGTCATTGCTTCCCACAGCGATGCCTATCTCAGCCAGGTCTTTGAGTAATGATGACATCATCTCAGTGACCCTCTTTTTCTGGTGGTTGGTCATCTCCTTCAATTTCTGAAGCTCTGAGTCAATGGAGGCCAAGGAGCTCTAGTGTGGACGATAACACACATCACAAAGCA